>NW_003852455.1:2670366-2672955 GCF_000181295.1 Otolemur garnettii | reverse complement strand
GATTTTGGCCAGGGCTGGGTTTGAACCCACCACTTCCAGCATATGGAGCCAGTGCCCTCCTCCTTTGAGCCACAGGGGCTGCCCTACAATGTGAACTTCTTTGGCCTACAAGTCCAGTGCAGGATATGGCCTGCCCACCACTCTCCTCGCTGGTGCTCTACCTTCATCATCCTCACCCCAATCCCTTCCTGACCTGATTCCAATGACACTAGGCCTTCTTTCACTTCCTCAAACACATCAACGTCTTTCCTGTCTCAGGATCTTTGTACAACCTGTTCTTTCTCTCTCTTCCCTTTTTTTACTTGCCTAACTCTTACACACAAGTTCAGCTCTTGGCTTAAATATGTGCATAGTTATCCCTCATAAATGCTGGATTGGTTCCAGGACCCCTCCCCCCATACCCAAATCTTAAAATCCTCAAGTCCCTTACATAAAATGGGGTAGGTAGTATTTGCATACAACGTATGTACATCCTCTCATATACTTTAGATCATCTCTAGATTACTTGTAATACCTAGTATATTGTAAATACTATTAAAATAGTAGTTATATGCTTTTTTTTTTTGAGACAGAGTCTCACTCTGTTGCCTTGGGTAGAGTGTCAAGGTGTCTTAGCTCACAGCAAGCTCAAGCTCTTGGGCTCAAGCGATTCTCTTGCTTCAGCCTCCCAAGTAGCTGGATTACAGATGCCTGCCATGACACCCAGCTATTTTTGGAGGAGAGGTCTCACTAGGTCTCAGGCTGGTCTTAAACTCCTGAACTCGGGCAATCCACCTACCTCGGCCTCCCAGAGTGGTAGGATGACAGGTGTAAGCCACCACACCTGGCTTTATGTGCTATTTTTAAATTTAGATTATTTTTAACTTGATTTGTATTTATTAATTTGTTTTTAATGTTTTGAATCTGAGGTTGGTTGAATCCAGCATGTGGAACCCGCCAACTTGGAGAGTCAATTGTTCTTGAGAAAGGCCTTCCCTGGCCACTCACAATTTCCCTTTACTTCCTTATGACATCTATCTCTTTTTTCTTTACAATCATTATCATGATCTTAAATACCCATAAGCTTATGGAAGCATTTAAATCCTATCTCTTGGACCAGACTGTAAGCTCTGTGAAGACAAGGACCATTTGTTGCTTCTAGAGGCTTGGCATCTGTAGCTCAAGTGGCTAAGGCGCCAGCTACATACACCTAAGGTGGGAGGTTCGAATCCAGCCAGGGCCCACTAAACAACGACGGCTGCAAACAAAAAATAGCTGAGCGTTGTGGTGGGCGCCTGTGGTCCCAGCTACTTGGGAGGCTGAGGCAGGAGACTTGCTTGAGCCCAGGAGTTGGAGGTTACCGTGAGTAGCACTCTACCCAGGGGACAGCTTGAGGCTCTGTCTCAAAAAAAAAAAAAAAAAGAATTTTTCTAGAAGGGGCTTGAAAGTGCCCATCTGTGGAAAAGAAAATAGGGGTTTATCTCAATGCTGTGTTTGCTTGATACTTTATGTAATACCGAAAAAGTATCCGTTATCCATTTTTGCGAATGCAAAAGGTCTTTTGGAATTTGGGGGAAGGGACCCATGAAACATCTCCCACTCCCACCCCAAACCATCTCTTGCAGAGACTGAATCAGTTGGTTTTATCACTCTGCCCCCTGCCTGACATACAGTAGACACTTAAATGTTTGGTGAACAAATGCGTGAATGAATTTACAGTCTCAGACAGCATCTCTAAATGCCTTTTCTGACTCCCATGCTAAATTAAGAATCCTTCTGCACAGATCTTTATTACTGCATTTACGACCTTGCGTAGGTGTCTATTTAGGGTTTGTGCCTTCCATTAGTCTTCTTCATGTTTTTGTTTCTAGGGTTCTGAATACTTTCACGTATTATCTCATTTGATCATCACAACAGTGCCAAAACTAAAAATGATAATTATAATTATTTTCATGTATATAGATGAAGAAATTAAAGAAACTTTACATATATCACCTCATTTAATATTTATATCAATTCTAAGAAGTAGATACTATTGCTGTCTCTGTTTACAAATAAAATTTAGGAAAGGTTGAAAATTCCATGTAACAGGGGTGGCGCCTGTGGCTCAAAGGAGTAGGACACTGGCCCCATATGCCCGAGGTGGTGCATTCAAACCCAGCCCTGGCCAAAAAGAACAAGAAAATTCCATGTAGCAGAATATCGAAAACAATGTGAAATTTAACTTATCTAAGGTCACAGAGCTAGTAAACAGCACAGCCAAGATTCAAAGATAGGCAACTTGATTGGAGCGCCAAACTTTTGAGCACTATGGCTCAGTGAAATCATTGTGAATCCTCTGGGTCATGTGTTAAAGTATCCAGCCTCTGACCTTACTCAAGGGCTTTACTGAGCCACATCTGGATCCTCAGCCCCTAGGAACACACAGTGGTACTCAATAATAAGTATGCCATGTATGAGAGTATCAAATTATCATTGATTTTCATAGTCACTATGAAGACTAGCAAAGGAATGGTTATGATTCCCATTTCTTTTTCTTTCTTTTCTTTTCTTTTTTTGAGACAGAGCCTCAAGCTGTCACCCTGGGTAGAGTGGTATGGCATCACAGCT
>NW_003852455.1:2664742-2669139 GCF_000181295.1 Otolemur garnettii | reverse complement strand
AAAAAAAAAAAAAAAAAAAACCCCATCATAGCACTCAATGTGTTTCCTAGAAAAAGTATTTGGATTCCGCTGTTTGCCCAACAACCTCTAACTCTCTTTCATTGCCTCCTAAGCCATTCAGTCCCCATGTAGCTTGACCCACACAGGTGTGTGTCTCTCTGTGAGTAATGGAACAAAAATAGGGAGTAGAGCTGTGAGTCAGATGTCTAGAAATCAGAGTCCAGGGCCAGTAGCCACCACTGGCTTGTTTCTGTTGCTAAGCAAGGCATATAATTTTTTTTTGCTTCTCCCACAAAGCAAAAGCCATGGGCATGGGCCTGGCATTTTCCTGAGGCCATGGTGTCCTAGGGTATGGTGGTTGCATGCCACTGAATATTATTAACCAACTGCCTGTTCAAGACAAGGGGTCCCTACTGGAAGGGAGTGCTTACTGCTGGCGTATAGCCAGTCATATGCAGGTCACTGGCTCTCTAAGAGATAAAGAGACCTGATTTGTGGCACCTGCCAATTTTATGTTGCAAATACTTCCACCACAACCAATTTCAAGCAATGAGCAGTTTAACTACTGGTTCACAAAATTCCTAAAATTTTAGCAATCAGTTCTAGTAAGCCAATATAAACCAGCTTTAGCACAATGCTAAAGTAATTGCTTATAGTAACTCCTCATGTGGATAGGAAAAGAAGAAATATGAGCAGTCACTTAAAATTATGGTTTTAGGGGCCAAGGCCTGACTCATGGGCTGTTACAGGGAATTTCCCTATGTTTAGATGTAATGATTTGACCTCTGATGAGTAAAGAACAACTGTATTGGACACGGGGACACAGAATTCAAGTCTTAGCCTTCTTATAAGTCAAGCACTCTGTATTTCTTTCCCTGAATCTCAATTTTAATGAGAATAATATTATCCACTTTGCAGGATGTCTAATTACCTAACAAACACTGATATAGCACTTACTGTCTGCTAGGCACTGCTTAAGTACTTTACAAATTTAACTCATTTAATCTCTATAACAACACTGGTAAAATATTACTACCCATTAGAGATGAAGAGACGAAAGCACTAAGTTCTCTAAGGGCACACAGCTACCAAGTAACAGAGCCAGAATTTGAACCTGGCTTCAGAGTCCATGCTTTTACCCTCTAGGGCCCCAAGCCAAAGTTAGCTGTCTGTTTTGATAGAGTTTTATTGGCACACAGCCATGCTCTTTCATTTACATATTGTCTGGCTGCTTTTGTGTTTCAGGCCAAGTTGAGTAGCTGTGACAGAGACCATACGGCACACAAAGCCCTAAAATATTTACTATCTAGCCCTTCACAGAAGAAGTTTACTGACCCTAGCTCTTTGGTAGCCTGCCAGTTTGGAAGGAATAAGAGACATTGGTTATTATTTGGAGCCTGATATTCCTGAGAATCAAGGGTCAAAGTGCTTTCAAAATTGTGTTGCTGGGCCAATAAGACAAGTGTAAAATAATATCAAGGTTGTAACTATGCTCTAACATTTGTACTATAACACTTGTCAGTGAATAACATTTTCAAGCATAAGGTATAAACTTCAGTAACAAATGATCCATAAAAATATATATTCGCAGAAATATGTGTCTGACTGGATAGGATCCCAACATCTCAAAGCTGGAATTAACTCAGAGATTATTTATTTCAACCTTGACTTTTTTTCGGGAACATTGTACTAGGTTTCTACAGTTAATGCTATGAATCCCTCATGATCATCCCTTGACTCCTACAATATGATTCCCCTATGTGGAGATGGACTTTTTGCATGGTAGAGCAAAGGCAAAGTGTATTTATTTTACAGGACTGAGGCATGAGGCTCACATCTCAACACCTGTCAGTCTGTCTCCAAGGCAGTTCCTCCAAGTGCATGTTTCAGATGCCAGAAACTCTTCAATGCCTGTCATTCATTGGCCTCCTGTATAGTCCTTAAAAACTTCCCCTGACCTTTGCAGCTACTTCCTGTGAGCCTCTCTGGGACTGCCAGTCACTTGTGACCTATTTTCAGAGCTGGCAGTTCTGGCTTCTAACACAGACTCTGAACAATCCCAGCTACAGGTGGTCAACTGAATTTCCTTTGGGCTTCTGGCACCAGAAAGAATTGCTCAATGGAAGGAGCTTAGATCACACTGGAGCCTGATTGCTCACTCAGGTAGATAGATTTTCACTGCACTATAAACCATGGGTCAACTCAAGATCTCCAGAAGGCTGTTATCTTCTGTTTGCTGAAGACAAATGCTTCCTTATGGTAGTTTTAAAAGTTAAAAAAAAAAAAAACAGAACTAATGTGCTTTTCTTATTCTTTTTTTTTTTCCCTCGAAGCAAAGATGCCTCAGTAGAATTAGTAAATTAAGGAAAAACTGAATGCCAGGCCTGGCACCTGTAGTTTAGCAGCTAGGGTGCCAGCCACATACACTGGAGCTGCTGGGTTCAAATCAAGCCCTGGCCTGCCAAACAATGACAACTACAGCCAAAAATAGCCAGGCATTGTGGCAGGCGCCTGTAGTCCCACTACTCGGGAGGCTGAAGCAAAAGAATCACCTAAGCCCAGGAGTTGGAGGTTGCTGTAAGCCATGTGATGTCACGGCACTCTACCAGGGTAATAAAGTGAGACTCTGTCTCTACAAAAATAAATGAATAAATAAATAAATAAATAAAAATGATTGCCAGCTCTAGTGTGGAAGCCCCATTGCCGAAGAATTTCTTTCATAAACATTTTCTTTTTTTTTCTTTTTCTTTTTTTTTTGAGACAGAACTTCAAGCTGTCCCCCTGGGTAGAGTGCCGTGGCGTTACAGCTCACAGCAACCTCCAACTCCTGGGCTCAAGCGAGTCTCCTGCCTCCGCCTCCCAAGTAGATGGGACCACAGGTGCCCACCACAACGCCCAGCTATTTTTTAGTTGCAGCCGTCATTATTGTTTGGCAGGCCCAGGCTGGATTCAAACCCGCCATCTTAGGTGTATGTGGCTGGCACCTTAGCCACTTGAGCCACAGGCACCAAGCCTTGCATAAACATTTTAAAAGTGAGTCAGTCCAAAACACAACTTTACCATGAGTTTCCCTATAATCTAATTCACCCTGTGAAACAGAGTCCAAAGGGCTCAAGCTTCTGCAAATTCCACAACAGCTGAAGCCACAAAATGAAAGAAAAACAGGACTTTATGGTGGAGTGCACCTCCTTAAATACACTTAACTCGTGTTACCAGCATAGACAACCAAAGCAAAGCCTCTTGGCATTTTATGAAATGTTCCTTTTATAAATAAGCTAATATGTTTCTTTAGGGTACCATTATTTATTTATTTACTTACTTACTTACTTCTTTCTGAGACAGAGTCTCACTCTGTTACCCAGGCTAGAGTGCCATGGCCTCAGTCTAGTTTACATCAACCTCAGACTCCTGGGTTCAAGCAGTCCTCCTGCCTCAGCCTCCTAAGTAGCTGGGACTACAGACACCCACCACAATACCTGGCTAATTTTTTTCTATTTTTAGTAGAGATGAGGTCTCATTCTTGCTCAGGCTAATCTTAAACTCCTGACCTCAAGAAATCTTCCCACCTCAGCCTCCCAGAGTGCTAGGATAACAGGCATGAGCCACCATGCCCAGCCTTAGGGGACTTTTAAATAAATGCATGACTCTAGTTTCATTTATTATTTTATATATATATATATATATATTTTTTTTTTGAAACAGAGTCTCATTTTGTTGCCCTTGGTAGAGTGCTGTGGCATTATAGCTCACAGCAACCTCAAACTCTAGGGCTCAAGTGATTCTCTTGCCTCAGCCTCCCAAAAAGCTAGGACTATTGGTGCCCGCCACAACACTCAGCTATTTTTAGAGGAGAGGTCTCACTCTTGCTCAGGCTGGTCTCGAATCTGTAGGCTCAGGCAATCCACCCGCCTCAGCCTTCCAGAGTGATAGGATTACAGGTATGAGCCACTGTGCCTGGCTAGTTGGCTAGTTTCTTTCTTTTTTTTTTTTTGTAGAGACAGAGTCTCACTTTATAGCCCTTGGTAGAGTCCCCTGGAGTCACACAGCTCACAGCAACCTCTGACTCCTGGGTTTAGGCAATCCTCTTGCCTCTAGCCTCCCCAGTAGCTGGGGACTACAGGAGCCCGCCATAACACCCAGGTATTTTTTTTGTTGTAGTTTGACCAGGGGCAGGTTTGAACCTGCCACCCTCAGTTATGGGGCGAGCGCCCTACCCGCTGGGCCATAGGTGCCGCCTTAGTTTCATTTTATTTTATTTTATTTTATTTTTTTTTGAGACGGAGCCTCAAGCTATCACCCTGAGCCTGAGCCATGGCATCACGCTCACAGCAACCTCCAACTCCTGGGCTCAAGCGAATCTCCTGCCTCAGCCTCCCAAGTAGCTGGGACTACAGGCG
>NW_003852455.1:2661447-2664468 GCF_000181295.1 Otolemur garnettii | reverse complement strand
CTGGCATATGGGGCTGGCGCCCTACCCCATTGAGCCACAGGCACCACCCAGGCTAGCGGGTTTGAACCCAGCCTGGGCCAGCTGAACAACAATGATAACTGCAACAACAAAAACAATAGCCAGGTGTTGCAGACGGCGCCTGTCCTCCCAGCTATTTGGGAGGCTGAAGCAACAGAATCGCTTAAGCCCAGGAGTTTGAGGTTGCTGTGGGCTGTGATGCCATGACACTCTACCGAAGGTGACATAGTGGGACTCTGTCTCAAAAAAAGAAAAAATCTTTATATAAGTGGACCCGGGCAGTTCAAACCTATGTTATTGAAGGATCAATTGTAATCAAATTTTAAAAATACTCTTGACATAGTATTTATGTTATATTAGGTATTATAGCTATTCTAGAGATTAAAGTATGCAGGAGGATATTTGTGGGTTATGTGCAAATATTGTGCCATTTTATGTAAGGTACTTGAGCATTTGGGGATATCGCTAAGCAAGGATGCCCTGGAGCCAATCCCCTGTGGACACAGAGAGACAATAGTAGTAAGTGGTCAATAAATATTATTGTTGATATGTAGCCTCCTTGTAGCCTCCTTGAAGGCATGTACTTTCTCTTGTTCAATCCCACAGCCCAGCAGCTAAAACAGTAAGCATCAGGCAGCCCCCATTCCAAAGATATGTAATCAATTAATTTACAGCCTTAAGAAAAAGTTAGAAAAAAAATGTACTGTTTTCCTTTCCATAAGTGGAGAAAAAAATGTTGGAGAAGGAAGTTAAAATTCTTAAATTTTTTTTTCAGTCAATTTGGCCCTCCATATAAAAGTCAGATTTCAACCAGAAAAGCAAAAGCAATAGAGATAAGAGATTTATTGCAAGTAATTGGCTTATAGGATTGTGGCAGCTGGTTAGGCAAGTCTGAAATCTGCAGGGCAAGGCTTAATGAAGGGGAGACCGGGATTCCTTCAGGGAAGCCCCCATTCTGCTTTCCAGACCTTTCAAATGATTAGTGTAGGCCCACCCACAGCATCAAGGCTGTTCTCCCTTAGGAATTACACATCTACAAAATACCTTCACAGCAACACCTGGATTATATTTGAATAATGGGGGCTATAGGCTAGAGAAGTTGACACATAAAAAAGATCATCACCTTTTTTCTTTTGGGGGGGGCAGTGTCTCACTTTGTCCCCCTCGGTAAAGTGCAGTGATATCATTACTCACAGCAAACTCAAACTCTTGGGTTCAAGCGATTCTCTTGCCTCCATCTCCCGAGTAGCTGGAACTACAGGAGCCCGCCACAACACGTGGTTATTTTTAGAGATGAGGTCTCGCTCTGGTTCAGGCTGGTCTCAAATGCAAGGGCTCAGCTGATCTTCCCACCTTGGCCTCCTAGAGAGCTAGGATTACAGGCGTGAGCCACCCTGCCCAGCCCAAGATCATCAGTTTTGAAATATCTGTTTTGGCTTGGCGCCTGTGGCTCCAGCGGCTAAGGCACCAGCCACATACACCTAAGGTGGCGGGTTTGAATCCAGCCCAGGCCGCCAAACAACAATGACGGATGCAACCAAAAAAATAGCCAGGTGTTGTGGCGGGCACCTGTGGTCCCAGCTACTTGGGAGGCTGAGGCAGGAGACTCGCTTGAGCCCAGGAGTTGGAGGTTGCTGTGAGCTGTGGTGCCATGGCACTCTGCCCAGGGGGATAGCTTGAGGCTCTGTCTCAAAAAAAAAAAAAGAAATACCTGTTTTGGAATTTTGGAAGTGATTCTTCTCATAAACATATATGTGTTTATTTATTTCATTTTCCTATTTTTTATACAAAGGACTAATAGAAAATACAGTAGAACCTCTGTAAGTTGACCGCCCAAGGGACTATACCAATCTGGTCAACATACAGAGGTGGTCAACATGAGGAACTAAGTCTACTGTGCTGTATGTACATATGGGTACGTATGGTCTATGAAAATTAATTCAGGAAGTGGCCAATGTAGGGAGATGGTCAACTGTGGAGGTTCTACTGTATTTCTTTATGTATCAAATGTTCACATTCTCTGCTTAGAAATTTCAAAGATAGAAGCTGCCTGTGGCTCAAGAGGCTAAGGCGCCAGCCACATACAACTGAGCTGGCAGATTCGAATCCAGCCCAGGCCCACCAAATAACAATGATGGTGGCAACCAAAAAATAGCCGAGCGTTGTGGCAGGTGCCTGTAGTCCCAGTTACTTGGAAGGCAGATGCAGGAGAATCATTTGAACCCAGGAGTTGCCACAGCATTCTACCTAGGGACAGCTTGAGGCTCTGTCTCAAAAAAAAAAAAAAAAAAAAGGAATACTATAAGCAATGGTTTGGAAACAAATTAGATAACTAGATGAAATGAATACATTCCTAGAAAGACTCAATCTATCAAAACTGATTCAAGGCTCAGGGCCTGTGGCTCAGGCGGCTAAGGCGCCAGCCACATACACCTGAGCTAGAGGGTTCAAATCCAGCCTTGGCCCACCAAACAATGATGGCTCAACCAAAAAACAGCCAGGCATTGTGGTGGCCACCTGTAGTCCCAGCTACTTGGAAGGCAGAGGCAGCCGGGCGCGGTGGCTCACGCCTATAATCCTAGCACTGTGGGAGGCTGAGGAGGGAGGATTGCTCTAGCTCAGGAGTTCCAGACTCGCCTGAGCGAAAGTGAGACCCCGACTCATTAAAAAAATGGAAAAACCCAGCCGGGCGCTGCGGCAAGCGCCTGTAATCCCAGCGGCTTCAGAGGCTGAGGCACCAGGATGCCCGCAGCCTGAGTCTGAGGTTGCAGTGAGCCCCGACGCCACTGCCCTCTGCTCAGTGCACAGGGTGGAACTCTGTCTCGACAAAAAAAAAACAAGGAAAGGAAGGCAGAGGCAGGAGAATCGCTTGAACCCAGGAATTGGAGGTTGCTGTGAGCTGTGATGCTATGGCACTCTACCCAGGGTGACAGCTTGAGGCTCTGTCTAAAAAAAAAAAAAACTGATTCAAGAAGAAATAGAGGCTTGGCGCCTGTGGCTCAA
>NW_003852455.1:2656141-2660992 GCF_000181295.1 Otolemur garnettii | reverse complement strand
GACTCACTTGAGCCCAGGAGTTGGAGGTTGCTGTGAGCTGTGATGCCATGGCACTCTACCCAGGGGGACAGCTTGAGGCTCTGTCTCAAAAAAAAAGAAAAGAAGAAGAAATAGAAAATCTAAATTGACCTAAACAAGTATAGTGTTCAAATTAGCAATCAAAAAACTAATTACAGGGCAGTGCCTGTGGCTCAGTGGGTAGGACGCCAGCCCCATATACTAAGGGTGATGGGTTCAAACCCAGCTCCAGCCAAACTGCAACAAAATATAGTGAGGTATTGTGGCAGGCACCTGTAGGCCCAGCTACTTGGAGGTGGGGTGGGGGGTGCTGAGACAAGAGAATCGCCTAAGGTGGTGCCTGTAGCTCAAGTGGCTAAGGCACCAGCCACATACACCAGAGCTGGTAAGTTCAAATTCGGCCTGGGCCTGCCAAACAATGACAAATGCAAGCAAAAAATAGCCCAATATCCGGGCATTGTGGCAAGTGCCTATAGTCCCAGCTACTTGGGAGGCTGAGATAAGAGAATCACCTGAGCCCAAGACCTGGAGGTTGCTGTGAGCTTTGATGCCACGGCACTCTACCCAGGGCCATAGCTTGAGGCTTTGTCTAAAAAAAAAAAAAGAAAGAAAGAAAGAAAAAGAAAAGAAAAGAAAAAGAGAATAGTCTAAGCCCAAGAGCTGGAGGTTGCCGTGAGCTATGATGCGACAGCACTCTACCAAGGGTGACAAAGTAAGACTCTGTCTCTACAAAAAAAAAAAAAAAAAAAGAACTAATTACAAATGAGAGCTCAGGACCAGATGACTTCAGTGATAAATTGTACAAAATTTTAAGAAGAATGAATGCCAATTCTTCATTTAGACTCCCAAAAAGTAGATAAGGCATTTCCCAACTTATTCTATGAGACCAGTATTGACCTGATTTAAAAAAAAACATACAAAGATATCAAAAGAGAAGAAAACTAAAACTAAACTCCTCAGACTCAAAACTTACTACAAGGCTAGGGAATCAAGAGAGTGAGGTATATGCATAAAGCTAGACCTACAGGGCAATAGGAATAGAATCGAGGGTCCAGAAATAAACCCTTATATTTCTGGTCAACTGATTTTCAATAAGGATGCCAAGGTTATTTAGTAGGGGAAAGAATAATCTTTTCAACAAACAACTGAGGCTGGGCATGGGGGCTCACACCTGTAGTCTTAGCATTCTGGGAGGTGGAGGCACGAGTTCAAGATCAGCCTGAGCAAAAGTGAGACCCTTTCTCTACAAAAAATGGAAAACATAACTGGGCATGTGGGGCAGCGCCTGTGGCTCAAAGGAGTAGGGCACTGGCCCCATATGCCGGAGGTGGTGGGTTCAAACCCAGTTCTGGCGAAAAAAAACTGCAAAAAAAAAAAAATAGCTGGACATGTGGCATGTGCCTGTAGTCTCTGCTATCCAGGAGGCTGAGGCAGGAGGATTGCTTGAGCCCAGGAGTTAGAGGTTGCTGTGAGATATGATCACAACACCACCCTATCTAACCCAGACATCAGAGCAAGACTCTGTCTCAAAAACAAAACTGGATGTCCATATGGAAGACTGAAGTTGGACTCCTTCCTCATAAACAAATACTAACTCAAAATGACTCAACATGGATCATACACCTAAATAAAAGAACTAAAACTATAAAACTTAGAAAACAGTAAATCTTCATGATCTGGGATTAGGCAGTGGTATCAGATATGTGGTATGACACCAAAGCACAAGCAGCAAGGAAAAATCCAGATAGATAGGGGTTCATTAAAATTTAAAACTTCTGTGCTTCAAAGGACACGATCAAGAATGTGAAAAGAGGCTCAGCACCCGTAGCACAGTGGTTAGGGTGCTGACCACATGCACCAAGGCTGGAGGGTTTGAACCCAGCCCAGGCCTGCTAAACAGCAATGACAACTACAACAACCACAAAATAGTCAGGCATTGTGGCAGGCGCCTGTCATCCCAGCTACTTGGGAGGCTGAGGCAAGAGAATCGCTTAAACCCAAGAGTTGGAGTTTGCTGTGAGCTGTGATGCTACAGCCCTCTACCAAGGGTGACATAGCGAGACTCTGTCTAAAAAAAAAACTGGCTCAGCGCCTGTGGCTCAAGAGGCTAAGGCACCAGCCACGTACACCTGAGCGGGCGTGTTCGAATCCAGCCTGGGACCACCAAACAACAATGACGGCTGCAAACCAAAAAAAAATAGCCGGGCGTTGTGGCGGGCACCTGTTATCCCAGCTACTTGGGAGGTGGAGGCAGGAGACTCACTTGAGCCCAGGAGTTGGAGGTTGCTGTGAGCTGTGATGTCATTGCACTCTACCCAGGGTGATAGCTTGAGGCTCTGTCTCAAAAAAAAACCACTATATTTACAGGAGGGTTAAAAATAACATAATAAGGGCTCCGACCATGGTTCAATTGTTCTTTACTTAAACGTTATATTCCCCCAAGGCACTAAAATTCAATTCTTTGATCAAATTAGACCATTAGAAGTCTCCATATGGAATGGTATTAATATAGTGCCTCACAGAATCACTTTAACAAAGTTTGTTTTAGTATTTCCCCCATAGCTTTTATCTTTTCTAGTAATCAAAACTATAAAATTGATTGCAATTTCATTTCGGCTTTGGCGGAAACTCGATGCACCATAGCAATTATGTTGATTGAAATGATTAACATATTTGTATCTCCATTTTTTCTTTCTTTTTTTAAGTCAATTTATAATTGGCAATTTTGTTGCATGAAATTTTGGCTTAAGTCACCTTAAACCCTGATATGTCAGGGCTGGATCTAGGATTCTGGTCTATAGCCCTATATTTAATTGTGCCTCATATTAAAGCTATCAAAAATTTTTCTACCAAGGCAGTACAGGCATTTTGAGCTAGATAGTTTTCTGTTGTGGGGAGCTGTTTTATGCTCTGTAGAATGTTTAGCAGCATCCCCGGCTTCTAACCCACTGGATCCCAGTAATAGCACCCCAGTGGTAACCACCAAAAAGATATTCAGATGTAACCAATATCCACTGTAAGGCAAAACTGCCCCCAGGTGAGAATCACTACATTAAATCATCATTAAAAGACTAACCCCTAGGCTTGGCCCCCGTAGGACGGTGATTACAGCATCAGCCACATACACCAAAGCTGGCAGGTTCAAACCCAGCCTGGGCCACCTAGACAACAATGATAACTGCAACAAAAAATAGCAGGGGATGGGCAGCACCTGTGGCTCAAAGGGGTAGGGTGCTGGCCCCATATGCTGGAGGTGGTGGGTTCAAACCCAGCCCTGGTCAGAAAAAAAAAACTGCAAAAAAAAAAAAATAGCAGGCGTTGTGGTGGGCACCTGTAGTCCCACCTACTTGGGAGGCAGAGGCAAGAGTATCAGTTAAGCCCAAGAGTTGGAGGTTGCTGTGAGCAATGATGGCACAGTATTCTACCGAGGGCAACATAGTGAGACTTTGTCTAAAAAATAAAAAAACAACTGATTCCTATCACATAGAGTCTCCATTAAACTCCAGGAGAGAAGAGAAGTGGGGTCAGTAGCTTCCCACCCAATGGATGCAAAACATAGTTATATGGCACACTCCCTGAGTGTAAGATACAACTGCAACTCTGATTTTTACCCGTCATGTGTAAATTATATAACCAAATGGTTTGTACCCTTACATTAATCTAAAATTTAAAAAGAATTTTGAAAAAACACTAACTCCTACTAATATTTACTGATATTTCTAGTAACTCTTGAGCCCACTCTGGACTCACTTGAGCCCAGAAGTTGGAGGTTGCTGTGAGCTGTGGTGCCACGGCACTCTACCCAGGGGGAAAGCTTGAGGCTCTGTATCAAAAAAAAAAAAAAAAAGAAATATCAGAAATTCACCGTCATAGACGACGGGTACGTAGCCAGGTAGATGATAGATGAAGATGTATAGATCCACACATGACATGAATTGAGGGCATGTCTGCACTTGTCAGTCCCTAAAGCACAGCTGCTTCCATATCAAAAGCATTTTCTCTTCTATTATATCATTTGAGCCCAACAATCCATTAAAAATTCAATATTAGGGGGCGACACCTGCAGCTCAAAGGAGTAGGGTGCCGACCCCATAAGCCGGAGGTGGCAAGTTCAAACCTGGTCCCGGCCAAAAACTGCAAAAAAACAAAAAAAAAACTCAAAACCCCTGCAATATTATTATTCCAATTTTTACTTTATTTTATTTTGAGACAGAGCCTCAAGCTATACCCCTGGGTAGAATGCCGTAGCATCACAGCTCACAGCAACCTCCAACTTCTGGGCTCAAGTGAGTCTCCTGCCTCAGCCTCCCAAGTAGCTAGGACCACAGGCAACCACCACAATGCCCAGCTATTTTTTGGTTGCAGCCGTCATTGTTGTTTGGGAGGCCCAGGCTGGATTCGAACCCACCACCTTAGGTGTATGTGGCGGGTGCCTTAGCCACTTGACACCGAGCCTATTCCAATTTCTAAATGAGGACACTGAAGGCCACAGAACAAAAATAATGTATTTCAGGGCTAAATTCAGTGTTATTCTTCTCACAGCTAGGGAAACTGTCTCTCTCTAAATAACCACGTTCTTCCCTAGGTGATCCTCCCTAGGGGTGGAGTACTAGAAAGACAGTCTTCTAAAATGGTGTTTAATGGCTTAGCGCCCATAATACAGTGGTTATGGCACCAGCCACATGCACCTAGTACCAGTAGAGGGTTCGAACGCAGCTCAGCCCGCCAAACAATGACAGCTGCAACCAAAAAATAGCTGGGCGTTGTGGCGGGCGCCTGTAGTCCCAGCTACTTGGGAGGCTGAGGCAAGAGAATCACTTAAGCCCAAGAGTT
>NW_003852455.1:2650978-2655080 GCF_000181295.1 Otolemur garnettii | reverse complement strand
GGAGTTTACATTAGCCTTTTTATTTCCAAATGAAGTTACATTAACCTCTTCATTCCCAAATGGAGTTACATTAACCTTTTCAGCAGCTGAAAACTGTATATTCCCTTCCTGTTCTCCCGCTGTTCCCTAGCTTGTATGCATCCAAAAATTGGGACTTTTTAAAAATGCCATGGGACGTGGGACAAATTGTTAAAAATCATGACTGTCCTGCCAAAAGCGGGACGTCTGGTCACCTTAAGCAAAACGTAATCAAACACAATATGTAAACCTTGGCCGGGTACTGGAAATACATAATAGGAGTTCTTAGAATGAAAGGATAGAAGACAGTGGAACCTGTTTGTGAAAGTTGTGTTTAAAAAAAAAAAAAAGAAACCCTGACAAATAGAATAAAGAAGGCTATGAAGAGAGGGTTCTTATGCCTAAGTGCGTGATGACAAAAACTGTCACAAAAGACTGCAAAAACCATGGCTCAGCACCCATAGCTCAGTGCTTCTGGCTCAAGGCACTGGCCACATACACCAGGGCTGGCGGTTCGAACCTGGTCTAGGCCTGCCAACTACAATAATAACAAAAACAAAAACAAACAAACAAAAAAACGGAATATTGTGGTGGGCACCTGTAGTCCCAACTACTTAGGAGGCTGAGGCAAGAGAATCACTTAAGCCCAAGAGTTTGAGGTTGCTGTGAGCTGTGATGCCACAGTACTCTACTGAGGCGACACAAAAAGACTGCAAAATCCAGAAACTTGCACCTAGACCATGGCAGCATTACACCAAGGATACTTCTCTGAGGATATCTGCCCAGCAAGGCCTGTCCATTTCTCAGACTGGCATCACTCTCGGTATTGGTCTTCATAGTTAAGGATAATTATTTCAAAACAATTATGTAATCCTCCTCTTTTTTCCTTTAAAAACCTTTATCTTCTTTTGCCTCACCAAATACACACACAGTTTAACACGGCTTGTGTGTTCTCACTGCAACCACCCACACCTAGATAGATATCATGTTTTTTTAGACTGCCTCTCTCTGTTTGTTATGTTAATAATCCTTTATCATACCACAAGTCCATTACCACATTTAAGAAAACCAAAACATATTAACATAAATAGTAAAATATTAATATTTTAAAAACTGTAAAGGGTAAAATGTAGAGGAGTTTGTTGTGCTAATCTTCAGTTTCTCTGAATGTATGAAACATTTTTATAATGGAAAACTGGGGGGGTGATTAACAAGCCTCCTTAATGCAGGGATTCTGAACGACTAGTCCATGACCCACCTGGGGGGAAAGTGGGACTTCATCGTGTGCTTCAAGGACTCTAGGAAGTCCCTGTAATGTTTGCAGCTTCTGTGTGCACATTAGCTTCATGTTTCTCAGAAGAGAGATTCTGTAACTGTTGTGAGATGTTTTGCAAAGGAGTCCCATGACTCCAGAAACTCTGATGCCTTGAAGCTTTCCTGGGGATTTTAGGTCTGGTGGCTGCAGATGCATGAGATTTTTGGACTCCAAGACATTTCCCTGCTGTTCAAGTCACATGTTGGAGACAGCTGCCTAAAATCATAGGATCTGAAAACTGAAAGGTGCCTTAGGAATAATTTAGTTCAACCCCGGAGAGAAGCTCTGAAATAGGGCTTCTCCAAGGTCAGGCAATTCGCTTAGTGGATGAAAGAAAAGCACAGTCCGTGTCTCCTGATTCCCAGGTCTCCACTCTGCTTATTCACAGAACTAGCCGTTATCTGTCCAGTGGTTTGACCTCTTCCAGCTCCCATACAAACTAGAAAAGCCAGTAAACATTTGTCTGCTACAAAGTATTCTGATCTAATTCCTCTCTCCACTTCCTTCTCTGACATCCCCTCCTGCTATCCTATCTGAGCTCACTTCTCGCCTGCTACATCATCTCCTTAGGATTCTGACACAGTAAGCACAGACCACCTTAGGACCTTTGCACTGGTGTGTCCCTCTCTTGACAAGGCTCTTCCTCCCAGGGCGTACTTGGCCAACTGCCCCATCTTGGTCAAATCTGCTAAGGCCTCACCTTTTCTGTGAGACTTGGTTTGATCAACTCATTTAATAGTGCGGCTCCCTACACCACCACCCCCAACAGTATTCTGTCCTACCGCTTATTTCTCTCATAGCACCCATCACATTCTACTACCCTATACAATTTTCGTGTTTATTGTACTTTTTACTTATTGACATTTTTTCCTATATGAGTATAGACTTCACAAGGGCAGAGATCTTTGTTTTATTCACTGATAGATCCCAAGTGCCTACAGCAGCTCCTGGAACAGAGAAAATACTCAATACTAAAAATTCTTGCTGAATGAATGAATTTTCTCTCTTGCAAATCAGGACAAAATTTCAGCTCAAATTGTGATAAAGGGGACCACACCGAGGCAAAAGAAATTAGATAGGAAAGTTTGAGGGGTGATTATATTAGATGTTTTGCAGTTTTTTTAAAGGGCTTTTGGTTGATGTACTACATGGATGGGCAGATAACTGGTAGCTCAGCCCTGTTTTGCAAAACATCAGCTACGGTTTCCCTGTACACAGAATGAGTGAGCAAAATCTCTTCCCGCCTGAGGGCTTACATGTTGCAATTCTCTTATAGTAAGTTCCTAAATATTTAATAGTTGAATGACTTCCTAATAGGGTGTTGATTTACTACATCATAGGCATAATTAAGAGGCATCAATTCAGTTCTTTTGGGATTAAAGCTTAATGCCCAAAAGCTAAGTTTTCAGAGCCAGGCAAATCAGAAAACAGCAAGCACGTGATGCAGAGGAACTTGTACATACAAGCTACAACTTGCAGCTGTGTTGTTCTAAGATTCCCACCTTTGCTTCAGGCCATCTGGGTTTCACCTTGGCCTTGAGTCTAAGAATGAAGCTAAGGCGAACGCAGAGTATTGAGCCCACTGTGGCAGAGGAGGGCTCTGTGGTAGATCTCACAAAGAGTCACTTCAGCCTTTAGCTTAGAAAGGAGACCCTGCCCTAGTATTTACAGAGCTCTGTAATGAAATGGTTGTAATACACCATTTCGGTGGTGCTCAATCTTCCTAATGCCATGGCCCTTTAATACAGTTCCTGTGGGTCACGACCCACAGGTTGAGAACCAGTGTTCTATCTGATCTGTAAGCATGGGTGTGAGTATTTATTGCTAAATTTCGCTAGAAATTGAGGCTAAATATCAGAGAAGAAAAAGTTGCCTGTAGAAACTAAATCTCCTGTGTGTTTGGCTGGTGACTTCTCGTTGTAGGTGTGTATGCACCAGGCTCAACCCTACCTCAGGGCCTCTGTGCATGTGCTGTGCCCTATGCCCGCACCAGATAGCCCATGGCTTGTTCCTTTCCCTCTTACAGGCCTTTGCTTAATTATTACCCTGGCATTGAGGCCTTGCTCATCACCCTACAGTTCCAACCCCTTCCCCTCCGCACCTCTTCCCCCCATCCTCATTTATTTTTATTTTTCTCCAATGCATTATCCCCCATCTGCCATATTATAGATAGTAGTTTACTTACTGTCTATCCCCCCCTCCCCACTAGAAAGTAATGTCTACAAGGGCAGTTTGTCCTCTTTTCCTCATGTCTAGAACTTTCCTGGCACATAGAAGATCCTTGATAGATGTTTGTTGTTAGATGAATGACTCTTCTTCCACTCACAAAATGTCAATGTTTCTCCCAGTTCTGCCCTTACCCCTTTCACTGCCGATCCTGACCATCCCTCATGCTGACGGCATGGCTTCACGGACTCCTAGCTGTTCTCTGTGCCACAATCCTGGGGCATGAAACAGCGGCATAAATGTGGAGTGAAACTGGGCACGGTGCTGCCTGCAGGACTAGCTACTCGGGAGGCTGAGGCAGTAGGATTGTTTGAGCCCAGGAGATTGAGGCTGCAATGGGCTAGCATGGTGCCTGTGAATAGCCATTGTACTCTAGCCTGGACAACATAGAGAGAACTCATCTTAAAAAAAAAAAGAAGAAAAATTTAAATGTTTGTAGCATAAAGACAAAACAACTATTTAGGATGGTGGCTAACCAAATAACACTAATTTGATCTTTAAAAATCATATGGGCTCGGCACCTGTGGCTCTAGTGGCTAAGGC
>NW_003852455.1:2641870-2650845 GCF_000181295.1 Otolemur garnettii | reverse complement strand
TGGGAGGCTGAGGCAGGAGACTCGGTTGAGCCCAGGAGTTGGAGGTTGCTGTGAGCTGTGATGCCATGGCACTCTACCCAGGGGGGACAGCTTGAGGCTCTGTCTCAAAAAAATAAAAAATCATATAATGGCTCAGCACCTATGGCTCAAGTGGCTAAGGCACCAGCCACATACACCTAAGGTGGCAGGTTCAAATCCAGCCAGGGCCCGCCAAACAACAATGATGACTATAACCCCCCCCAAAATAGCTGGGTGTTGTGGTGGGTGCCTGTGGTCCCAGCTACTTGGGAGGCAGAGGCAGAAGACTCCCTTGCGCCCAGGAGTTGGAGGTTGCTGTGAGCTGTGATGCCATAGCACTCTACCCAGGGGGATAGCTTGAGGCTCTGTCTCAAAAAAAAAAAAAAAGCATATGAATGTTGGCAACCGTAGCTCAGTGGTTAAGATGCTGGCTGGCAGGTTCAAACCCAGCCTGGGCCTGCTAAACAACAATGACAACTATAACCAAAAAATACCCAGCATTGTGGCAGCTGCCTGTAGTCCCAGCTGCTCAGGAGGCTGAGACAAGAGAATTGCTTAAGCCCAACAGCTTGAGATTGCTGTGAGATATGACGCCACAACACTTTACCAAGAACAACATAGTGAGACTGTCTCAAAAAAAAAAATTATATGAATGTATAAATTATCACATGTACCCTAGAAATACTTATATATAATTATGTAAAATGTATCAATAAATAAACAAATATATAAACAAACATGAGTGGGTGAGTGACAGCATTGACAGATGCTACGCTCCAAGTGCCCCGTACTGGGTCTTGCAGAAGGCTGAGGTTTTGCCACTGTCTTTCCAAATTTGCTTGGAAGATTGGAGATCCTGGCTCACCTGTTCACCCTCAGAGACACCAGGACTTTGTCCCAAGAGAAGCACCAATTAAACTATGGTTTCAGGAGTATCTAATCTGTGGCCTCCTGGCCACAGGCTGATTTTGTGGGGACTTTTTTGCTTGCAATAGTGTCTGATATCATGAAAAGTATGCATGGACTTTTTGTCGTTGTTTATCAGCTTTTGTTAGTGTTTGTGTGTTTGATGTGAGGTCCAAGACAACTCTTCTTCCAATGTGCAGAAAAGAAAAAAAAAGGCTGGACACCCCTGAGTAATTTGTCAATGTTCTCTCCCTCTTGAGCTAGATTATCAATTACTTGCATTTCTCATCTCCTTGAATCAGAGCCTGGTGTTATTGTTCCCCTATCTGTCCAATGTAGGGCATGATATTTTTGGAGTGTATGAATCTACCAAATACATTAAATAACATGTTTGCATGGTGCTTTTTTTTTTTTTTTTTTTGAGACGGTGTCTCTGTCATCCAGACTGGAATGCAGTCATATAATCATAGTGGTGCAGTCCCTCACTCCTTGTCACAAATGATCCTCCCACTCTAGCCTCTCAAATTACTGGGCTTAGAGGCAAGAGCCATGTGGCTGGCCTGCACAGTACTTTAAAGTGTATAAAATACTTTTGACAAACAAGATCTTATTTAATGCCAAAATGTCCAGTACATTTTTTTTAGAGGTAGGGGTTTCACTATATGGCCCAGGCTTCAAGCCCAGTCCTCTGTGTCAGCTTCCTGGGTAGGTGGGACTACAAGCACACCCCAATATGCTTGGCTGTTAATGAAAGCTTCCTGACAGGAATGACAATGACAATTTTGTGTGAGCCAAAAGAAGCATACTTCAGGTTAAAGTTTCTTCTAATCATTAAGTCCAAGAGCCACTTTTTTTTTTTTTTTTAAGACAGAGTCTCACTATGTCTCCTTCAGTAGAGTGCCATGGTGTCATAGCTCACAGCAACCTCAAACTCTTGGGCTTAAGCAATTCTCTTGCCCCAGCCTCCCAAGTAGCTGGGACAATAGGCACCCACCCTAACAGCTGGCTATTTTTTTGTTGCAGTTGTCATTGTTTACCTGGCCCAGGCTGGGTTCAAACCCACCAGTATGTGGCCGGCCCCATAACCACTGTGCTATGGGTGCCAAGCCCCACAGTAGGTTTTTATTTATTTATTTTATGTAATTTTTTTTTTAGAGACAGAGTCTCATTTTATCACCCTCTGTCACCCTTGGTAGAGTGCCATGGTGTAACGTCTCACTTTATCACCCTCTGTCACCCTTGGTAGAGTGCCATGGTGTAGCAGCTCAAAGCCACCTCCAACTCCTGGGCTTAGGTGATTCTCTTGCCTCAGCCTCCCAAGTAGCTGGGACCACAGGAGGCTGCCACAATACCCAGCTATTTTTTTTTTTTTAATTGCTTCTCCAGGGCCGGGTTTGAACCCACCACCCTCAGTATATGAGGCCGGCGCCCTACTCACTGAGCCACAGGCGCCACCCCACATTAGGTTTTTTAAAGGAGTATCAAGGACTACATGTTAAAATTAATTTGTAACCCCTAAGTTTATTTTCTAAATTTTGTCACAACCTCAGGGAAATGGTCTAGGCACAGGTGCCAGCTAAAAACAAGGGAGAGAAGGCACGCTTGGTAGTACTATTCAGCTGTGCTCTTGTCAAACCCAGCCCTGGCCAAAAACTGCAAAAAAAAAAAAAAAGAAAGAAGGAAACTCCTTCCAGGTGTTTGTTTCAACATGTGCATTATTCAGCCCTGGCTTTGTATTGTGTTTTATTTTACATGAAACTCTACTTCAAAATGCAGCGCTTCCCAGAAGAGCATCTGGCCACTCTCCTGTAGGCTGTCCTGTGTGGAAGGTACTAGGCACCTCCCCAGGCCAGGCCCAGGCCACACAGCCGGGAAGGTGCTGCTCCACCCTGCAGGTGCACCCTCTGGGTAAACACAAGCTCTGCTGGACTGCTGCCCCTGCCTGCCTACGGCTCTGGTTTCACTGTCACTGTGTCTCTGATGCCAGTATCAAAGATAGTGAACTTTCAAAAACAACTGTCCCTTTCTTCCCTAACCTGGTGGAAAAACAAAGCCCAAGGCAGGAACCAATCAAGTGGAAGAAAGTGCAGCTAAATCAAAGAAACACAGCATCTGACTTTCTCTGACACCAGTTCCCTGAATCTCCTGAGGGGGGCAAGGATCCAAGGCAGAGGCTGTCTTGAGGAGTCTGGCCAAGGGGGCTGTTTCAGGGCCCAAGGAAGGACATTGAAGGGAGCGTGAAGGAAGACTAGGGAAGGCTTCCTCTGCTTACATTGCTGCCCTCTCCCCTCATGCACCCCACCCTTAAAAAGTCACCGAAAAAGGCTAGTTGTGGTGGCTAACACCTTGTAATCTTAGCACTCTGGGAGGCTAAGGCGGGAGGATCCCTGACCCCAGGAGTGTAAGACCAGCCTCAGCAAGAGTGAGACCCTGTCTCAACTAAAAATAGGAAAATTATCTGGGCGTTGTGGTGGGTGCCTATAGCCCCAGATACTTGGGAGGCCGAGGCAGGAGGATCATTTGAACTCAGGAGTTTGAGGTTGCTGTGAATTAGGCTGATACCACTGCACTCTAGCCTCGGCAACAAAAAAAGACTGTCTCAAAAGACAAAAAACTTCCTAACACCCAGGTTGTCAGAACCATCTTCTTTTCCTGGTACTATAAGGTGAGCTAGATAATGTTGGGGAATATCTGTGTTGGGAGAGAATTCTGAGATTGCAAGCTGCATTTAACTGACGGGAAAACTAAGGCCCCTTATCTTTGGCTAGGAGGCACAGCCAGCTGTTGGCAGAACTAGCAATGTTATACAGTGTCCTCTTGACACCTACCCATCCCCACCCCTGCCTTTCCAAAATATCCTCTTGCCCCACAAAACTAGCTTCTTTCCTTCCCAGTTAATAAGCTTGGGAAATTGAGAATGGTCCTTAGATGATTCTTACCCCACTTTTACCATTAGTGAATCCTATTAAATTAAGGTGACCAGATTTTAACATTGGTAAAGCCAGACACCATTGATGGGGGGCGGGGCGGGGGCGGGGCCTGACAACAATGCACACTTTGATAAGCAGTTTTCGAATAATCACTTCTCAACAATTATTTGGTTTTTTTTTTTTTTTTTTTTTGAGACGGAGCCTCAAGCTATCCCCCTGGGTAGAGTGCCAGGGCATCACGCTCACAGTAACCTCCAACTTCCGGGCTCAAGCGAGTCCCCTGCCTCAGCCTCCCAAGTAGCTGGGACCACAGGCGCCCGCCACAACGCCTGGCCATTTTTTGGTTGCAGCCATCATTGTTGTTTGGTGGGCCCGGGCTGGATTCGAACCCGCCACCTTAGGTGTATGTGGCTGGTGCCTTAGCCGTTTGAGCCACAGACGCCGAGCCCAATTATTTGTTAGTATTACAATTTAACATTACAAAATTAACAAAATAATATAAAACTCATATCCTGGCAAAATAGCCACATGGCAGCCGAAAACCATATATTCCTTTCCTGTTCTCCTGTTCGTGCATTCTTTCCAAAAATCGGGACTTTTTTTAAAATGCCGCGGGACGTGGGACGCAGGACAAATTGTTAAGAATCAGGACTGTCCCGCCAAAAGCAGTAGGTCTGGTCACCCTATATTAAATCTTAGTTTAAAATACCTCACTTTCTCCTGGGCAAGTAGCTCGCACCTTTAATTGTAGTGCTCAAGAGACCTAGGCAGAAGGATCGCTTGAGGCCAGGAGTTCAAGACCAGCCTAAATAAGAGTGAGACTCCTTCTCTTCAAAAACTAAGTTGGGCCTGGTGGTGGGCACCTATAGTCCCAGCTACTCAGGAGGCTGAGGCAAGAGGAGTGCTTACGCCCAGGAGCTGGAAGTTGTGAGCTATGATGATACCACTGCACTCTAGCCTGGGTGACAGGGTGAGAGCCTATCTCAAAAAAATAAAAATAAAAAATCTTACTCTGTGTTCCAGTTGCCACCACCCTAGGAAGTACTGCTCCTGTCCGTGTCTCCTGCTAGCCTCCCTGCCTCTGACCTTTCTCTGATCCCTGTAAGTAGCTAACAGTCTCTGTACATTTTTGTGGCATCACTGTTCTGTTTTGTTTTGGGTTTTTTGTTTGTTTGTTTGTTTTTGAGATAGAATCTTGCTCTGTGGCTTGGATTAGAGGGGTGTGCCATGCATGGCCTCAGTGTAGCTCACAGCAACTTCAAACTCCTGGGCTCCAGCGATCCACCTGCCTCAGCCCTGAGTAGCTGGGACTACAGGTACCTGCCACAATGCCCAGATAATTTTTCTATTTTTGATAGAGACAGGGTCTTACTTTTGCTCAGGCTGGTCTCAAACTCCTGAGCTCAAGGAATCCTCCTGCCTTGACTTCCCAAGAGGGCTAGGATTACAGGTGTGAGTCGCCACACCTGGCCCGTTCTGTGCTTTACATGTGTTAATCTCATTTATTCTTCATGTGAACTAAAATAAAATCTTAAGCACCCAGCTCTTGCCTGACTGACTGGACGCCCTGTTGGCCAAGGGGATGCCTGAAAACCGAGTTGCTAGCCATGAGAAAAAGAGATCAGACATGCCTCATCACGTCCTCCTTCCCTGTTAGAGATGTCCTTTGTGACTCATTAATAGATCTAAGACTATACAAGACATAGGTCCTCAATATACATCATAAAATACTTGAGTCTGGGCATATGTCTGGTCGTTTGTCTTAGCCTAACTCAGCATTCCTTTCAATGACTCCTGGTCTATTACACAAAGTCTAACTCCTTCCGCCAATAGTTGATCAAAGAATCTTCAAACCCACCTTTAACCTGTAAGTCCCTACCTTTGAGATGTCCCACCTTTTGGGGCCAAACCCATGTATACCTTGTATTGAGTCATGATTTCACCTATAATTTCTGTCTCTCTGAAATGTGTAAAACCAAACTGTAACCCCACCACAATGAGTTCACTTGGGTGTGGTGGATCCAGGTTGTGGTCCTCAAATTTGGCTCAGAATAAATCTCTTTAAAATTCTTTTAGAGTATGGCTTCCTTTCACTGACATTCAGAAAGACTCTGTAAACCGGAAGACTTTATTACCCCCATTTATTATATGAGGACACTGGGGCACAGAGCAATTACATATGTGTAAGATCGCACAGCAGTAAGTAGCAGAACTGGGATTTTTACAAGAATAGATAGTTTGGTGCCAAAGTCCAAACTCCTAACTACTATCCCACATGGCTTTTCTTGGAAGCACCAATATTACTATGTCACTCCCCTGCTCAAGATCCTTCGATGGCTCCCCTCTGCCTGGGGGCATTCAAATACCAAGTTTGGCATTTTAAAGGCTTTTTAATGGTTTGGCTCTCACAAGCCCTGAGGGTAAGTTCATTAACCTTGCTGTGTCTCAGATTCCTCTTCCATTAGTTGAGGATGATAATGGTAATCACCACAGAAGGCTGTCTGAAGATTAAATTAGGTCATCCAGGCAAAGCCCTGACTCACTTCCCAGCACAAAGTGACACATGAGTGGTATCGGCCATCATTTAGTTACCTTTGGACCCTGTTGCACACAACTTCCTCATAGGACCCGTTCTGCCAGGATGTTGTCGCAAATGAAAGGTGCTTGTTGCTGAACTGAATGCGGGCATAATAGTTCCCTTCCTAGAAATTTACTCCACTCCCACATGCCAGCATATGCAAATCCTACCCTCTCCAACCTCTCTGCTCCCCACCCTCCACATTATCAAAATTCTTGCATACCTGAATCCCAGCACTCTGGGAGGCCTGCGGTGGGTGGATGGCCTGAGCTCACCAGTTTGAGAACAACCTGAGCTAGAGTGAGAACCTCCCTCCCCACCACCCCACCCCACCCCCACCCCCCATCTCTCAAAATAGCTGGCAGCTTGGCATCTGCAGCTCATTGGTTAGGGGGCTGGCCACATATACCGGGGCTGCTGGGTTCAAACCTGGCTCAGGCCTTCGAAACAACAATGACAACTACAACAAAAACAACAGCAAAAAAAATAGCCAGGCATTGTGGCAGGGGCTTGTAGTCCCAGCTACTTGGGAGGCTGAGGCAAGAAAATTGCTTAAGCCCAGGAGTTGGAGGTTGCTGTGAGCTGTGATGCCATGACACTCTATTGAGGGCGGCATAGTGAGAGACTCTGTCTCAAAAAGTAATTTAATAAATAAATAAAGCCAGGCATTGTGGCAGACACCTGTAGTCTCACCTACTCGGGAGGCTGAGGCAAGTGAATCACTTGTGCTGAAGAGTTAGAGGTTGCTGTGAGCTGTGACACTATAGCACTCTACCAGGGGTGACAAAGTGAGACTGTCACAAAAAAAAAAAAAGAAAAAAAAGGCTGGGTGCCCATAACTCAGTGATTAGGGCGCTGGCCACATGCTCCAGGGCTGGTGGGATCAAATCCTGGGTCTGCTAAACAAAAAACAAAACAAACAAAAAATAGCCCAGTGTTGTGGCGCGCACATGTAGTCCCAGCTCCTAGGAAGACTGAGGTAAGAGAATCACTTGAGCCCAAGAGTTTGAGGTTGCTGTGAGCTATGATATCACCGCACTCTGCCAAGGGTGACAAAGTGACACTCTGTCTCAATTAAAAAAAAAAAAAACTTCTGAGACACTTATTGGCACCAGGCTTTTCTTTGACACCACTATTTGTTTACTCATTTGTTAAACATTATTAACTCTAATACTAACAACAATTGGACACTGTCCAACTTACAATGGTTGACATAACAATATTTTCCATCTATGATGGGTTTGTGGAGATATAACCCCATCTTACATAGGGGAGCATCTGTATTTAACTTTATGTCACAACAATTGGTCTGTAAATCTTCCCCAAAGCTACAGAAGGCGTTCCTATTTTAGGGCTGCCCTAGTTTTATTTATGCCCGCACTGTTGAGTGTCGCATTAGAGACGTTAGAGATCATGGTGGTGACCCGAACAGGACACTCCCATCTTCAGGGCAAGCACATCCTTGTCTGAAAAGCAAGGACTGCAGTGCACGGCGACAACCCAAGGCAGACAGTGGCCAGTCTGGCGGAGGCTTCAGAGAGGGTGCCATCCCTGTGCTGGCACAAGACTATAAAGGACATTGTTTCCCATGTTTTAGTCTATGAGGCTGATTTTGCTTAACAGAGCCATGTCATCTTCCTTCGCAGGAGCTGTTGAGGCAGGCTGCGGCCACAGGCGCGGGGAGGGGGAGTGGCTCTCCTTAATTTTCTCAGCGGAATGTGAACAAACCACGTGTCCAGGTGGGTCCTTCCTACAGGGAGGTTGATGTCAGCCCTTCCAGCAAGTCTTCACTTTTTCCTGCATTTCTAATCCCTAATTGTATGTCCGTACACAACTGAAATTCTTCAGGTTACAGCATTATCTAGCAATTTTACACAGACATTTACTCTTCGATCCAGAAACGTCACTTCTAGGAATCCACCCTCAGGACACACAGTGAAAAATTAAAAAATTGGCTCGGCACCCATAGCACAGTGGTTACAGCGCTGGCCACATGCACTGAGGGTGGCGAGTTCGAAGTCGACCCGGGCCAGCTAAGCAATAATGACACTGCAACAAAAAAAAAATCCAAGCATTGTGGCAGGCGCCTGTGGTCCCAGCTACTTGGGAGGCTAAAGCAAGAGAATCGCTTAAGCCCAAGAGTTTAAGGTTCCTGTGAGCTGTGACACCACAGCACTCTACCGAGGGCTGTTGACATACTGAGACTCTGTCTCAAAAAAAAAAAAAAAATTAATAACTTAAGGCAATTTGTTACAATACTGTTGGTAATAGCAAAAGACTGAGAAAGACGGGGAACAGGGTAAATAACTTAGGATACATACACACGATGGAAAAAAAGACTATTTCTTTTTTTCTGTATTTCAGATTAATATGAGGATACAAACCGTGAGGTTATATAATTTACACATTGCAGGTAAAATGTAGAGTTATAGCTGTGTCCTACACCCAGAGAATGTGTGCCTTTATTCATGCATTGTACCTACTAGGTTGGAAGATACTGAATCTTTCCCCCATCCCCTTCTTGAATGGTTTTTTTTTTTTTT
>NW_003852455.1:2640275-2641850 GCF_000181295.1 Otolemur garnettii | reverse complement strand
CCCATCCCCTTCTTGAATGGTTTTTTTTTTTTTTGAGACAGAGCCCTCACCTACTCGGGAGGCTGAGGCAAGTGAATCACTTGTGCTGAAGAGTTAGAGGTTGCTGTGAGCTGTGACACTATAGCACTCTACCCAGTGCGACAGCCCTACTAGGTTGGAAGATACTGAATCTTTCCCCCATCCCCTTCTTGAATGGTTTTTTTTTTTTTTTGAGACAGAGCCTCAAGTTGTCAACCTGGATAGAGTGCTGTAGCATCACAGCTCACAGTAACCTCCAACTCCTGGGCTCAAGCGATTCTCCTGCCTCCGCCTCCCAAGTAGCTGGGACTACAGGTGCCCGCCACAACGCCCGGCTATTTTTTGGTTTGGATCCGTCATTGTTGTTTGGCATCCCGCCGGATTTGAATCTGCCAGCTCAGGGGTATGTGGCTGGCACCTTAACAGCTTGAGCTACAGGCACCGAGCCCCCATTCTTAAATTTAGTCAAGATTTTCTCTAATGTGGATCTATGATTCTTAGTCTTCTTGTTTCAAATTGGTATAGAGTACACATGGGTGCTTGTTTTTTCAATCTTGTAGGGTTTTTTTTGTTTGTTTGTTTTGGCCTGATGGGGCTTGAACCCACCACCCCCAGTATATGGGCCCGGCGCACTACTCCTTGAGCCACAGGCACTACCCTCAATCTTGTGATACTTAGGAGAATGTTCTCTAGATCCATCCAGGTTCTTATAAAGGATGCAAAACTTCTCTTTTTTTAGGGATGAATAGTCTTCCTTGGATACATATACCACAGTTTATTAATCCATTCATGTGTTAATGGACATTTGGGGAGTTTCCAAATCTTTTTCTTTGTTGTTGAGACAGAGCCTCAAGCTGTCACCCAGGGTAGAGTGTTCTGGCATCACAGCTCACTGCAACCTCCAACTCCTGGTCTTAAGCAAGTCTCTTGCCTCGGCCTCCCAAGTAGCTGGGACTACAGGCGCCTGCCACAACACCTGGCTTTTTTTTTTTTTTTTTTTAGCAACTTGTCATCAATTTATTAGATTTAAGCATCTGCAATGGTGACTTCAGCCTCAACTCCTGGCTCAATACAGATGGAGGTAATCTGCTTAACAATCTCAGAAGGGCTGTGCGGGTCAATGAGCCACATGTGGATTCTCATCTGGAAGCGCTCCGGAGTCTTAGAACCTTCACCACAAAGGAGTTTTCCTTGTAGTGATTCTCAAACTCTTGGTAGGCATCCGAACTGGTCCTTTCACTTTAAGATTCTTCTCCTTTGTGCCACTGATCAAGTCAGCACACACCTTTTCCAGGGACTTTAAGTAGCGGCTAGTGAGAGTAATTCTGACAGCGGTGAGTCAGGAGCAGAAGCGAGCACAGCGCGCCTCTGCCAAACCTGCAACCGCATCTTCCTTGAAAAAAAAGCACCTGGCTATTTTTTGGTTGTCGTTGTCATTGTTATTTGGCAGGCCCAGGCTGGGTTCAAACTCACCAGCTCTGGTGTATGTGGCTGGCTCCTTAGCTGCTTGAGCTACAGGCACCAAGCTGGGTTGTTTCCAAATCTTTGTGATTTTGT
>NW_003852455.1:2633268-2638346 GCF_000181295.1 Otolemur garnettii | reverse complement strand
TATCATATATTTCCAGGGATAAATATATTGTAGGTTAATGGCATGGGTGATTAGGGAAATCCTTTTTAGATGTGTTACAGCTACTAAACAAAGAATAAGGGATTAATTAAAAATCACCATTTTGCAATTTCTAATAAATTAATAAACCTTAGATTTGATCACCAATGACTGTCAAAAGACAAATATCAGATACTAGGTGCCTCCTGGTTTAAAAAAATCAGTCCTAAGGTAGTCTTGCCAAAGTCACTATCCTAAATCTGATCTATTACTTTAAATCCAACTACCAGTTTACAAGAAATACTGAGGACAGGGAACATGATACATGAGACTGCTGGGTGCGATCATCAAAATCAGACATGAGAAATTCTATGAGATAAGTGACCAGCTTCTTCAATGACTAAATTACAAGGAGGAGGAACCTATCAAGTGAAAGAGACTTACAAGGTAAATTGAAATCCTTTTGGTCTTTTTTTTTTTTTTCTTTTTGGTAGTTAAGTGCCTTGGCCTAAGCCTAACTCACAGCAACTTTAAACTCCTGGCTCAAGCAATCCCCCTGCTTCAGACTCCCAAGTAGCAGCGACTATGGGCACCCACCACAATGCTTATTTTTTCTGTTTTTAGTAGTGTCAGAGTCTTGCTCTTGCTCAGGCTGGTCTCCAACTCCTAAACCTCAAGTGAGCCTTCTGCCCTGGCCTCCCAGAGTATAGGATTATAGGCATGAGGCCCCACACCCAGCTGCAAACACAACTCTTTATGGGTGAGCATGATAAGATAATATGATTTGCTTCAAAATAAACCAGGGAGGGATTAGTGATGCAGTAAGACTAGCCTGAAGCTATTAATAACCAAATCTGGGTGATTGAATCATAGGATTCATGGTACCATTCTGTTTCCTTTTATGTTAGAAATTCTCCACAGTTAGGGCAGCACCTGTGGCTCAGTAAATAGCACACCGGCCCCATATACCGAGGGTGACGGGTTCAAACCTGGCCCCGGCCAAACTGTAACGAAAAAATAGCCGGACGTTGTGGCAGGTGCCTATAGTCCCAGCTACTCGGGAGGCTGAGGCAAGAGAATCACCTAAGCCCAGGAGTTGGAGGTTGCTGTGAGCTGTGACATTAGGGCACTCCACTGAGGGTAACAAAGTGAGACCCTGTCTCAAAAAAAGAGAGAAATTCTCCACAGTTAAAAACAAACAAACAAAATGGAAAATAAAGAATAAACCACAGAAGAGCTAAACAAACAAACAAAAAGAAAATTTCTGAAGGCAATGTCCCACTGTGTATATTGTCCCTGATGAACTGCAGAGCTGAGGGCAGGGTCTACTCCTCAATAACCACTTTGTTGAAGACACTTAAGTTCAAGGTTGAGCTTCAGTTGACAGACTGATGTGTCTTTCAGTTTAGGGGTGTTCCTGGGCACTTGGATTTGGATTGATGCAAATCAGTAGTAGCAAGGCAGGTAAATTCATTCTGCAGGACACGGGACCTGCTGAGTTTAATCTTGGATCTTTAAGTTTTGTTCTTTTTTTAGCCTATCCATATTCACTAAGCAAGTATTACATTTCTGCTTAAGCATGTGTTTGTTTTTATAAATTTCTCCCCCGGCTGTCAGTATATGGTGTGTATGTTTTAAGTGTACCATACACAATCACAAGGCCTTAAAACCAACCCAAAGCAGCCATACGGAGCAGAGGAGAGAGTAAATTTTGAAGTTAGGCAGACATGGCTCCTGTTCTGGCTTTCTCACCTACCAGCTGTTTGACCAGGACAAGTTCTAGCTCTGAAACCCAGTTTTCTCAGTAAAATGGTGACAGTCACCACCATTTTGTTGTGTGACTCAGAGATAACAGTTGGGCAATGCTTGGCAGAGCTCCTGGCACAGAGTAACCACTTCTATTTATTACTGGACAGAAGGTTGTGAATACTTTGGACTTTTCTCTTTTTGGAAGAGCTGGTACAGGTGGTAAGACTAGCAGAAGTGCCTGGGAATTCTCTCTGCCTGTGGCTACAAGCAGGGAAAGAAGGCTTCTCCGTCTGCTTGTCCCCCGGGAATCTTGCCCCTTCTCCCCTCCTTCCAAATTACGCCTCCCGGCAAAATTAGTTACTACCTCCTTTCCTCAGGGCCTTTCCATAGGTTTATTTTAACACAGCATATGATTCCTTTTATTAGTATGATGTTTTTGCCCTGTTCCTCCCCTGCTCTTCTTCAGGCTATAAACTTCCCTATAGGGCAAGAGTCTTTAAGATCTTTCTTTCCCCCCGGGTGCCCAGAACAGTGCTTGCACATTGTAGGTCCTCAGAAACTGCATGCTTCCTGGAAACCTGTCCAGCAGAGGCCAACTAATGTCCAGGGGGAAACAAGGGTCAACATTTTTCCTCCACTTTCAGCTCTGCATCATATGATACGTGAATGGAAACTGAATTTCTTACATTTACATAGCATGTTATGGTGTATATTGACAGAGCTTTTTTGTTAGTATTAATAGTAATCTTCCCATTTATACCTTTAAAAAATCCATTAAAATGCCTCATTGATTTTTATTTTTTAGAGACAGAGTCTCACTTTGTTGCCTTCAGTAGAGTGCTCACAGCTCACAGTTGGAGTGCTCACCGCTCCAACTCTTGGGCTTAGGCGATTCTCTTGCCTCAGCCTCCCGAGTAGCTGGGACTACAGGCGCCCACCACAATGCCCCGCTATTTTTTTGTTGCAGTTTGGCTGGGGCTGGGTTCGAACCTACCACCCTCGGTATATGGGGCCAGCGCCCTACCCATTGAGCCACAGCCACCACCCTGATTTTTTTTTTTTTTTGAGCCAAAGTCTCACTATTTGCCCTTGGTAAAGTGCTGTGTCATCACAGCTCACAGCAACTTCAAACTCTTGGGCTCAAGCAATTCTCTTGCTTCAGCCTCCCAAGCAGCTGGGACTACAGGTGCCTGCCACAACATCCAGCTATTTTTTGTTGTTGTTGCAGTTGTCATTGTTGTTTAGCTGGCCTGGGCTGGGTTCAAACCTGCCAGTCCCAGTGTTTGTGGCTGGTGCCATAACCACTGTGCTATAGGTGCCGAGCCATAAGCACTAACTTCTTAGATTGTTTCCATATTAAACTTCAGGTATCACCACCTTAATCAAATTGTTCTCCACTGGAAGAGACAGAATGGCTCTTCATTTCTGAGAGAAGATTAAATTCAGACTCTTTAGCCTTGCCCCTAGGACCCTTTGCAATCTGACCTTTTATGCACCTGCGAGGGCCTGAATGTGTCCCCCCAAATTCGTGTGTTGGAAACTTAATCCCTAATGTGACACCGTTAGGAGGTGAGGTCTAATGGAAGGTGTTTAGGTTATAAGAGCAGAGGTTAATGCCGCTATACAAAGGGATTTGCTATCTAAGGACACAATATTTGTCCTCTCTTGCTGCCGTAGACTTTTTGTGTTGTTATAAAGGAATATCTGGCTGGTTATTTTATAAGAAAAAGAGGTTTATTTGGGTCACAGTTTTGCAGGCTATACAAGAAGCGTGGTGTCAGCATATACATCAGGTAAGGGCCTCAGCTGCTTTGTCTCATGACAGAAGGGGAACAGGAACCAGCAGAGATCTCATTGCGAGAGTGGCAGCAAGACAGGAGGAAGGTGCGAAGCTCTTTTGAATATCCAGCTCCCTCCTGGGAACGAATAGAGTGAGAACTCCTTCCATCCCTCCCTCAAAAGGATTGCTTTAATCTACTCATGAGGATCCACCCTCATGGCATGCACACCTTCCATTAGGCCTCTAGTGATTTAATTGAACCCAAAGAAGGATCATGGGAACACCAACCTGAAGCTGGTTGGCCAGAAGGTCCAAAGGCTTGGACTTAACGTCTTGGGGACTGAGTCTTCAACCTGTGGGCTCTGACACCATTTCCCTGTAGATGGTAGACAGCGTCAGAATTGAATTAGAGGACACCCAGCTGGTATCCACAGCAGAACTGATTGCTTGCTTAGTGATGGGAAAAAACTCCCACATATGTGGTCACAGACGTCTCTATGTTGATTGTTGTTATTGAGTGAAAAAATAGAAAAAACAGTCTGAGTTTTTCCATTCATAGACCCATACTTTGGCCAGGCTGGTTTATTCATTCTCTTCCAATTATATCTGATAGATCCCATTTGCTTATGCTCAGAATGTCCAATCCCTAAGGCATATGCTTCTCAAATCGTGCCCGTTCAGCAAGGCTCTATTCCTGTCCCACCCAGCCCTATCCCTGCCTTCCCAGCCAGTAGTCTTATTCTCCTGTAAACGCCAACATTTCACATTTATTTCTTGTCCTATGTAGCTCTTTACCATCGAGCACCGCCCTTCTGTTTGTTGATGTTTTACTTCTCAGCTGGTCCGTGTGCTTCTTGAAGGCTGGGGTCACACCTCACACATCTTTAGCCCCTAGTGCCCAGCCTGCCTAAAGTGGATTGGATCATGTCTTTTCCATTGACTGATTTTATAATCACCATGAGGTTTGAACCCCTAATGTGGCCTCCAGATCCTGCATGGATTGGTGTCTGCTACCTTCTCTGGCCTCACATGTGTCTCCTCTCCCTTTGCAGTTTGTACCTAGCCATCCCCACTGCCAGTCAGTTGCTTAAACATTCCGGTCGTGACACTGCACGCTACTTCTGCTGCCTGAACACTCGCTTCCTCTTTGGTTGACTCTTACTTAACCTTTGCATCTCAATGTCGGCATCACTTCCTAATGAGGAGTCTTCCCCTGAACGCCATTAGAAAGAAACCACCAGTTAGTAAAGTTGGGCTTACAAAATGCTCTGTCTCTGTGTGTGTGTGTGTGTGTGTGCGTGTGTGTGTTTAGCAAGAGAAAATGAGAAACATCTACATCCACCCTTTCATGAGCTCTCTCCTGCTGATTTTTCCCTCTTAGTTCTCTCTGGGTGCTGGCCATCTAAAATACTCACAGGACCCCTGAAAGCACTTGCTTTCTTTTTTTTTTTGACCCGGCCTGGGTTTGAACCCGCCACCTTCGGCATATGGGGTTGGCACCCTACTCCTTTGAACCACAGGCGCCGCCCAATTCCTACTCACTTTTCTTTTT
>NW_003852455.1:2631830-2632982 GCF_000181295.1 Otolemur garnettii | reverse complement strand
CTGAATACATAACTCGAAGGCCTCTCACATGGGTGAGCCCCTACTCACTTTTCAATGCCCAGCCAAGGAGTCTACATAATGGAGACAATAGTTTCGACCTCAGATAATTGTGAAAATGAAATGAGTTGATATATATTGTTTTTAGACTACTTCCTGGTACGTAACAACTGCTCAGTAATTTTTAGCTATTATCAGTATCAACATCATCTCCTTTCCCACCATCATTATCCGTGTTCTTAGTATGATATTAAGTATCTTGTCATTTTTTATGCTATTATTGCCTTGCTTTGCACGTCCGTCTCCCCACTATCATGTGAGCTCCTTGTTGGTTGAACGATCATCAAATAACTAGGTCAATGTACAAACCACAGCAAAGCATCAACAATGAAAGCTTGGAGCTACAGAAATCCTGCAGAGAGTTGTGAAAAGGAAAATATCAACTGGATGAAAAGGCTGTGGGAAAGGGAACAAGTAAATAAGCTTAAAAGGAATGCTTCAGAACAACTGCAGGACTCCCATTCACCACGGAGCCGGGTGTTAGTAGACACAACCTTATTTTGTAGGGCAATTTGGTACTTTATACTGAAATTTTCTTTTTTTTTTTGAGACAGAGTCTCAAGCTGGTAGAGTGCTATGGTGTCACGGCTCACAGCAACCTCAAACTCTCGGGCTCAAGCAATTCTCTTGCCTCAGCCTCCTGAGTAGCTGGGACTACAGTCTCCTCTCTCTCTTTTTTTTGAGACAGAGTCTCACTTTGTTACCCTTGGTAGAGTGCTGTGGCATCATAGCTCACAGTAACCTCAGACTCTCGGGGTCAAGCGATTCTTTTGCCTCAGCCTCCCAAGAAACTGGGACTACAGGTGTCTGCCATAACAACTGGCTAATTTTTCTTTTCTCTCTTTTCTTTTCTTTTTTTTTTTTTTAAGTAGGAACTGGGTCTTGCTCTTGCTCAGGCTGGTCTTGAACTCCTAAGCTCAAGTAATCTGCCCACCTCAGCCTCCCAGAGTGCTAGGATTATAAGAACGAGCCACCACACCCTGCCAAAATTCACCAATGTTGGCTCGGCGCCTATAGCTCAACCGGCTAAGGCCCCAGCCACGTACACCTAAGGTGGCGGGTTCGAATCCCCAGCCCGGACCCGCCAAACAACAA
>NW_003852455.1:2629635-2631148 GCF_000181295.1 Otolemur garnettii | reverse complement strand
GTTGTTTTTGGCGGGTCCGGGCTGGGGATTCAAACCCGCCACCTTAGGTATATGTGGCTGGCGCCTTAGCCGGTTGAGCTATAGGCACCGAGCCAATTAGATGAGTTTTAACAAATGTACATCATCTCTATCAACTACTACAATCATGATATTACTAGAATATTTCCATCACCCCCCAAAATGACCTTGAAACGGTTTCTAGTCATTCTATACCCTTTCCCTCTGGCCCTTGGCAATCACTCATCTGCCTTTTTTCTGCTCCCCCCCCCCACCAGGGGAAACGTGCTTCTAAGTAGATCTTGCAAACAGAGGTCTTCCATTTTATTGGTATCAGAATTGCTTGGAAAGCTTGTTAGAAAGGTCAATCCCCAGCCACCCATCTCTAGCCCTGAGAGCTGAAGGATTCTACCTGAGACGAAAAGATGAGAGAAAGAAAAGAACAAGGAAAAAGAGCTAAAGAAAGGTCGAGGAAAACAAGTGGAAATGAGCAAAAGCACCAACAAAAAAGAACTAAAAATAACAAGTATGGCTCATGGAGCTGGGTGTACTGCAATGGCCAGGCATGTGACCTCAGAGAGAAAGCACCATGTCGGCATGAAGTTTCGCAAACCCTGGCTCTCCCTGGAGTTTCTGCTTCCAGATCACCACCTTAGCCAAACAGAATTCTCAAAAAATTCCAGAATGTTAGTCTGGGTCAGCATGTAAGAAAGAATGGCTGCAGGTGGGCCAGGTATAGTCCCATTAACACCACTATGGATGCAGCAGAGGGTCTCAAGATCACACAAACTGGTCTCAGTACTCCCAGATTAGGGTGAGCCCCCTGGGCAGAATTCTTCCAACTGTAGGGAATCCAGCCTGGAGAGAATGCCTGCAGTCTGATCCTGTCTGCTCTGGCTCTCGGCAGTCTTCTGAATACATAACTCGAAGGCCTCTCACATGGGTGGATTGGCGTGTGGGCTGACACGTCCTCACCCTTCCTGGGCCATTGCCTTGATACGAGATAACTGGTGTGACCTTGCCACGGTCCGCCTTGTATTCTAAGCAGAAGAGCTGATGGCTAGAAGGTTACAGCTCAGAGCCACCACTACTGCTGCTTTCACCGGACTCTTCACAGTCTGGGTTGCCTGGGTGGGTACAGGCATCTTGGTGTCTTGGCAGGTCCACTTGCAGGTCCGGCTTACTGGACGGAGTAGGCACCGGCGGGTCCTGTTTCTTTACCCTCTGCTTGGCCACCTGCTTTACCTTCTTGTCATAGCTGTCCCTGTGGAGAGCAGAGCAGGAGTCTGGGACCACCAGGCTAGCGATGGAGGCAGCAGCGCAAGGCGGGGTGTGGGATACTGCCCACCAAGCTGTGGTTCACGTCCCGCGCCCACCAGGCTTGCAGCAGAGCCCCATGCAGGGAGCAGGCCCGTCTCCATCCAGAACCCCGGGGTGCGGAGCCACTGCCACCCATCAGCGGCCCCAATGAATTCCATGCTGTTCCTCCCCACTCATCTGCTTTTTTTTTTTTTTT
>NW_003852455.1:2627319-2629463 GCF_000181295.1 Otolemur garnettii | reverse complement strand
CCCGGCTATTTTTTGGTTGCAGCCATCATTGTTGTTTGGCGGGTCCGGGCTGGGGATTTGAACCCGCCACCTTAGGTGTACGTGGCTGGCACCTTAGCCGGTTGAGCTGTAGGTGCCAAGCCCTCATCTGCTTTTTATCACAAAGTTTTTGACTCTTTCAGGACGTCATATCCATGCACTCATTCAATATACTTGTATAGTCTTAAGACCTACTGCCTTCTTAGCAAGATGCTTTTGAGACTCACTTATGTTTTTGCATATCAGGGGTTCATTCCTTTTTATTGCTGAGTAGCATTTCATTGCAAAAAATACTACACAATATCATAATTTACTTATTCATTGACCATTTACCACTTGATAGGCATTTGGTAATTATGAATAAAATCACTATAATCACAGGGACCCCTGTGTTACCCTTTCATAGCCACACTCACCTTCCTTTTCCCTTTCCCAGCCCCCGGCAACTCTCTTCTCCACTTCTATTATTTGGTCATTTTAATACTGTAACACACACAAATGAAATCATACAGTGAGTAATTTGGGGGAGATTGGCTATTTTCATTCCCTGCAGCTTCATGGAAGTTCTGCAGACCAATAGTTTGCTCCTTTCTATAGCTAAGTAGAACTCCATGGTATAGATAGACCACAGTTTGTTGGTTTTATTCATTTATCTTTTTGAGACCGAGTCTTACTATGTCACCCTGGGTAGAGTGCTGTGTCATCACAGCTCACAGCAACTTCAAACTCTTGGGCTTAAGCAATTCTCTTGCCTCAGCTTCCCAATAGCTGTGACTACAGGTGCCCACCACAATGCCTGGGTGTTTTTGGTTGCACTTGTCATTGTTGTTTTAGCTGGGCTGGACTGGATTCGAACCTGCCAGCCTCGGTGTACGTCCCTGGCGTCATAACCACTGTGCTATGGCCGCCGAACCATACGCCACAGTTTGTTAACAGTTCACCTATGGGAAGATAGCTGGTTTGTCCTCACTTTGGGGCTATGACGAATGAAGGCACTATGAACATTTGTGTATAGGTTTTTCTGTGTGACTGTAAATTTTCTTTTCTCTGAGATAAATACCTGGGAGGGTAATTGCTGAGTTATATGGTAGTCACGTGTTTAATTTTATAAAAAAAAAAAAACTGCTAAACTATTTCCCAGAATGGTCGTCTCATTTTGCATCCCCCCAGCAATTTGCAAGGGATCCAGTTTTTCTGCATTTTTGCCAGCTGTTCAGTGTTGTCATTGGTTTTTATTTTAGCCATTCTGCTAGGTGAATATCTCATTGGAGCTTTAATTTGTGTTTCCTTAAGGGCTAATGATGTTGAGTTCTTTTCATGCGCTTGTATGTCATCTGTGTAGCCTCTTCAGGAAATGTCTGTTTATGTCTTTTTCCCATTTTCTACTTGGATTTTTTTTTTTTTTTTACAGGTGAGTCTGAGACTTCTTTATACATTCTAAAAGCAAATTCTCTGTCAGATATGAGGTTTGCAAATATTTTTGCCACTCTGTAAATTATCTTTTCATCCTTTTAACTCTCCTTTGAACAGGATTTTATTATGAATTTTTGTTTTATTTTGAGATAGACCAATTTAACGATTTTCCTTTTAGAGAGTATGTACAAGTTTTATGTGTGGACAGGTGTTTTAATGTGAAATTTCTGGGTCATTTGGTAAGTACACATTTAATGTTATTTTAAAAACTGATAATTTTTTAACCATCAGTTAAAGTCAAAGTGTTCTCTTGTACTTTCCTATAAGCAATATATGAGAGTCTCATTTGTTCCATATCTTTGCCAATACTTATTATGACTAACCTCTTAAAATTCAGCCATTCTAGTGGATTCAGGGTGGTATCTCATTGTGGTTTTAATACGAATTTCCCTAATGACTAATGATAGTGAATGTCTTTTCACGTGCTTATTCACCATCCATATGTTTTCTTTGGTGAATTATCTATTTAAATGTTTAGAGGCGCTAGCCACATACACCTAAGGTGGCAGGTTCGAATCCAGCCCAGGCCCATCAAACAACAATGATGGCTGCAACCAAAAAAAAAAAAAAAAATAGCCAGGCGTTGTAGAGGGTGCCTGTGGTCCCAGCTACTTGGGAGGCAGAGGCAGGAGACTCGCTTGAGCCCAGGTACT
>NW_003852455.1:2625330-2626856 GCF_000181295.1 Otolemur garnettii | reverse complement strand
TTTGATGAAATATACACAACTAAATTCACTATTTTTTCTTCTCTTTTTTTTTTTTTTTTTTTTTTTTTGTAGAGACAGAGTTTTACTTTATTGCCCTCGGTAGAGTGCCATGGTCTCACAGCTCACAGCAACCTCAAACTCTTGGGCTCAAGCAATTCTCTTGCCTCAGCCTCCCATGTAGCTGGGACTACAGGCGCCCGCCACAACGCCCAGCTATTTTTAGAGACAGGGTTTTGCTCTTGCTCAGGCTGGTCTTGAACTTGTGAGCTCAATCAATCCACCTGCTTCAGTGTCCCAGAGTGCTGGGATTACAGGCGTAAGCCACCACGCCCAGCCACACCCAATCTCTATTTTTGATAGAGATGAGGTCTTACGCTTGCTCAGGCTTGTTTTGAACTCCTGAACTCAAGCAATCCTCCCACCTCAGCCTCCCAGAATGTTAGGATTACAAGCATGAACCACCACACCTGGCCTATTCTTAGAAATGTTATAGTTCTAGCTTTTACATTCAGGTGTGTGATTCATTTCAAGTTAGTTTTTGTATAGAGTATAAGGTAAGGGTTGAGGTTCATTTTTGTTTACACAGGGATATCAATTATTGCAGTACAACTTGTGGAAAAGAGTGCCATTTTCTCATTGAATTGCCTTGGCATCTGTAAGGAATTTGACAAACTGCATAGTCAGAGGGAACAGTCCCCACAAGACTGTGCTGACTTCAGACATCAACTGTAAGTTTGGGGGTTTTACAACCACCCTCAGGCATGTAGCTTGACACTTTGCTAGAATGACTCACAGGATTCAGGAAAGTTCTATACTTACTATAGAGTTTACAGCTTTAGTTAGCAAAAGCATATACATTAGAACTGGATAAAAGAAGAGACCCACAGGGTAAGGGCGGGTAGGATTTCCTCTCTTGGTTCAAAGCTGCAGACTGTGAGAGAAGATGTGTAGAGTCATTGTCAATAGCAAGTATAAAAGAAAACAATGATTTGATACCATTCTGATAAGTCTGTGTCTGGTTAGAGAAGAAAGTGGTTGCAGCAATACAGTCCACAGATTGTGCAGGGAAGGGGTAAAGTCCAGCTGGCTTTTTCAGGCCTTTCTGGCACAACGGCATCTTGCTGGGGCCAAAGAGTATTAAGAGTCTGGTCCACAGTCCTGTGTGCCCAGGAACTTGATTTTAGCCACTCCTCTGGGACGTTGCAAGGTTGGAGGGAGTACCTCTAAGGATCAGCAGTTTGTGAACTCCTTGAAGGCGGGAATTGTGTCTTATCCATCTCTAAATCCCCAGTGCCAACCTAAGTGCCTACCTACAACAGCAGGGTTAAGAGACTTTTTTTCTGGCAACGCGGATACTCATGTATTCCAGGAAGAACACCTATTCCTGCTCTGGAGGTGTAACTCCCCTCACAGAGCCTAGTGGCCCTGCCCAGGGGAGGCTGGCGACCCCTCAGCTGAACCCACCGCCTACCCACCTTCCTTTAAACGCCCGCGGCTCGGCGCCTATAGCTCAACCGGCTAAGGCG
>NW_003852455.1:2608770-2624557 GCF_000181295.1 Otolemur garnettii | reverse complement strand
CTCTTTTTTTTTTTTTTTTTTTTTTTTTGTAGAGACAGAGTTTTACTTTATTGCCCTCGGTAGAGTGCCATGGTCTCACAGCTCACAGCAACCTCCAACTCCTGGGCTCAAGCGAGTCTCCTGCCTCTGCCTCCCAAGTAGCTGGGACCACAGGTGCTTACCACAACGCCTGGCTATTTTTTGGTTGCAGCCGTCATTGTTGTTTGGCGGGCCCAGGCTGGATTTGAACCCATCAGCTCAGGTGTATGTGGCTGGCGTCTTAGCCGCTTGAGACCCAGGTGCCAAGCTGCCAAATACACTCTTTAGCTTAACCTGCATTAGTGTGCAGCAGTGAGAGCTTCAGACACCAGAACAGGCAATGTGGACCACGCCCAGAGCCCTTGCCAGTCCCAGGGCAGTAATCTGACTCAATAGGACCATGCTCCTCCTGTCCCCTAATGTGTCCTGGCTGCCTTGGGGCAAGCAGGTGGTTGCTGCCTGGGGAGACCAAAGCCATTGAAGGCCTGGTTCACAGCCAGAAATAGTTGAGATTCCAAAAACTCATAGTCAAAGCTGCAGGAACACTTCAGTTCAGTCCAGCAAGAAACAGACCCAGGAGAGAAGTGGGTTAGCAAGACACTCCTAACTGCCATGTGTATATTGTCCTGTCTGTTACACTGTCTGCATCTCCGGTCATTGCATACACCATGGCCAAGGGTCTGTCTCCTGCTGTAGCAAGGTTATGAATCTTCTAATAGGCATTCAGATAGGTTTTACGTCTCTATAACTGCAAAAAACCCCTTCTTAGCTTAGCTGGCCTGCTGAATAGATAAATAGTGGTTACTGCTTCCTGGTTCCATCCTTATAATATGACAAGTTTGAGGGGTAGAAATTCTAATTTGCCATCTACTTTGCATTCATTTCCATAATGAACTCCCAAGCTCCTGAAGAAATACCATGGATTAATTAGTGGAATCTGTAATAGCCAAACCCAGTGCTGTGAAACATTAGGACACCCACGATAAACAGAAGGTCTCACTACTTTTTTAGTAACGAGTACACCCTGGAGGCATTAAATCCTTCCCGGAACAAGGTGGGGTGTACAAAAATGAATATGTCATCCATGTCCCGATTTAGGAGAGGAGAATTGTAAAAATTGATGTTGCCCTAAATGCCAAGGAGATTAGTCCCCTTCTTCCTCTGCCCTGGCTTATTCTGAAAGAGAAGTGAGGGAGCAAGAAGGGAGGTATAGAAAGAGAGGGTTTCCCTCAAAGGAAGAGAGAGACAGAGGGCGGCCTGATTTCTACCCATTCATTCACTGGAAAGACATTGCTCAGTCCCTTCTTCATGTGAGGAGGTGACGGAGCATTTAATGAGAGCTTGCAGCCCACTCTTTCAAAAATGCCTACTGTCCTCGTGCCATGAAGGTAAGACACCTGAGAAGATGACTGGGGCCCTGGTGTGGAAGTGCTTTCAATTGGAGGCCCCAACTCCTGATTTCTAGTCAAAGCTATGCCGCTAAGTTGCTTTGCAACTTTGGGCAAATCGCCTTCTCTCTCTGGGCCTCTGAATCCTGTACAATTAGAGGCAGGGAAGAACTAGCAGAGGGAATATTGCACCTAGAAAAACTCAGCAATCCCGCTGCATTTTTTAGTCTTTGCCTGTCCTGCTCTCCATAAGATAATTTCTAACCTTCTCCCGATCCCCACATCTCCCTGGATTTTCCTCACTCTTAGCAAATGATCTGGTTTTCAACTTCTCAGAGAAAATAGAAATCTGGGATGAGAATTGCTTCATCTCCCATCCGACATCTGCACCCGGGAAGACATCTTGCCTGTCTGTCAAGTACATGGAGGGGTTATCCCTTCTCATGGTATTTAAATTAAACACGCTCTGTCATCTCCATCACAAAAAAGAAACAAACAGGCTGGGCACAGTCGCTCACGCCTGTAAGTCTAGCACTTTGGAAGGCCAAAGCCAGAGGATTATTTGAGGCCAGGAGCTGCAGAAAGACCCCTTCTCTAGAGAAAGAAAGAAAGAAAGAAAGGAAGAAAGAAAGAAAGAAAGAAAGAAAGAAAGAAAGAAAGAAAGAAAGAAAGAAAGAAAGAAAGAAAGAGAGAGAGAAAGAAAGAAATAAAGATAGATTAGCAAGGTGTGGTGGCACGTGCCTATAGTATTAGTTACTTTGGAGGCTGAGGCAGAAGGACCACTTTAGACCAGGAGTTTGAGGCTCCAGTGAGCTATGATGATGCATTCCAGCACAGGTGACAAAGTGAGACCCAATATCAAAACAAAACAAAAAAGATTTCCTTGGTCCCAAGGCCTCCCTTTGGTTGCTCAGGTATCTTTTCGCTCCCGCCCCAAAGTTCTTGAGAGAGTTGTTCACACGTTCTGTCCTATTTTCTCATGATCTAATGTCTAATCATTCCTCAGCCACCTCCCACTGGTTCCCCACACCTTCCCCTCCCTCCCACTCTACCACAGCTGCCTTTCTTTTTTTGTTTTTGTTTTTGTTTTTGGTTTGGACAGAGTCTCACTCCGTTGCCCTGGATAGAATGCAGTGACATCATCTTAGCTCTCTGCAACTTCAAACTCCTGGGCTCAAGCAAACCTCATGTCTTAGCCTCCTGCGTATCTGGGACTATAGACACTCAGCACAATGCCCAGCTAGTTTTTATATTTTGGGTAGAGATGGGGTCTTAGTCTTGGTCAGGCTAGTCTTTAACACCTGAGCCCAAGCAATCCACCTACCTTGGCCCCCCAGAGTGCTAAAATTACAGGCTCCAGCCACCACGCCCAGCTGCTTGCTGCCTTTGTCAAGGTCACCAAGGACCTCTTCCACCTGAGGGACACCTGCACACACATCCTCCCTGTGACTTCTTAACAGAGCACCAAGCACAGCTGGCTTCTTCCACTCTCCCAAAACACTTTCTTTCCTTGACTTTCAACACCAAACTCTCCCAGTCCCATTGTCATCCCTTCTCAGTTTCCTTTACTTATTTTTTTCTCTCTCTCTCTTTCTTTCTCTCTCTCTTTTTATTTGGCTCTGTCACCCTGGCTAGAGTACAGAGGTATCGTCATAACTCACTGCAACCTCTAAATCCTGGGCTCCACTGATCCTCCTGCCTCAGCCTCCCAAGTACCTGGGAATATAGACGCCCACCACCATGCCCAGCTAGTTTTCTATTTTTCTGTAGAGATGGGGTCTCACTCAAACTCCTGACCTCAAGCTATCCTCCTGCCTCAGCCTCCCAAAGTGCTAGGATTATAGGTGTGAGCCACTGTGCCCAGCCCTTCTCTGATGATTAAATTTGGAGGACCATAAGATCCAGTCCTGGGCCTATTTCTCTTCTCTCTCTACATGTTCTCCCTAAACAATCCCATTCATTTCTGGGTTTAAATTGGGAATCAGTGCCCTTGCTGACCTTTTCAAAAGTATTTATGGAGCATTTGCAATATGCCAGCATGATACTATGATATATACACAGGTATATAATGCATGTGTATTTTCATTCAGTTCCTGGTTTATACACGTATCTCCCATAGCCCTCATTATCGTTATAACTCTGGGCACTGGGTGCTTTAAGTATCAGGAGAAGGCCCCAGAAAATAGCATCTTTCTCTCTGACCTCCAGCCCTGATTTTACCTGCTCCTTTCTCTCCCAAAGGCAGGACTCTTCCCCCATCTTTCTGTCCTGGAGCTGGCCATAGGAAGTTCTCTGACCTACCTTGTCTGATTACAGGTCATAAGACCCCCATTTCACAAGGATGTTGCCCCATCCCCTGGGGGAAGGAATGCTGCACAGAGAGGCCAAGAAGAATCTGAGCCAGCAGGCCTTGCTGGCTTTTCCCACTCAGGCTACTAGTTAGTAGATAAGACCCTTTTTGAAGCAATCACATTTCTACGTCATAGTTAATCATGCCTATCCAGTGAATTTTCCACAAAAGGTCCAGAGGACAGGGGTCAAAAAGCTCCTGGATAACTGAACACATGAGGATCCCAGAGGGTGGTGCGCCCAGAGAGCAAATGGAAGGTCCATGCCCCTTCCCCCTCCCGCACCTGGGCTTATGCCTCTCCATCTGTGTCCTCTTTGATATCCTTTATAATAAACTGGAAATGTAAGTAAGATTCCCAGAGTACTGTGAGCAGCTGTAGCAAATTAGTCCAACCCAAAGAAGGGGTTGTGAGAACCCCGACTTGAAGGTGTTCAGTCAGAAGTTCTGGAGGCCTGGACTTGGGACTAATGGGCAGGGGAGCCGTCTAGGGGACTGATCTCAACCTGCGGGATCTGATCCCGTTTCCAGGTTGAAAGTGTCAGAATTGAATTGGAGGAAACCCAGCTGGTGTCCGCTGCAGAATTTGCCACTTGCTTGTTGGTGGGGACAGAATTCCCACACATTTGGTCATAGCAATGTTCTGTGTTGATTGTTGTGTTATTAGAGCAGAGGAAAAAATGGTTCATGTTCTTTCCACTCAGAGCCGGGTTCTCCGGGTTTGGGGTAAGAAGTATCTGGCCTTTTCCAGCCGGAGGGGGCAGCTGCTTTCATTTGCATTTTAGAACATCTCTTTATGTGTATGTGTATCTGCTGATGTGACTGAATTTCAGCTAAAACATATTGAACGCTTATCTGGTGCCAGGAGCTATTCTAGCAGTTCTACAGCAATAAAGTCATTTCACTCTGTGGCAATGAGGTAGACTTTTTTTTTTTTTTGAGACGGAGCCTCAAGCTATCCCCCTGGGTAGAGTGCTGTGGCATCACAGCTCACAGCAACCTCCAACTCCTGGGCTCAAGTGATTCTTCTGCCTCTGCTTCCCAAGTAGCTGGGATTACAGGTGCCTACCATAACACCCAGCTATTTTTTTTTTTTTTTTTTTGGTTGCAGCCGTCATTGTTGTTTGGCGGGCCGGGGCTGGATTCGAACCTGCCAGCTCAGGTGTATGTGGCTGGCGCCTTAGCTACTTGAGTGACAGGTGCCGAGCCATCTCACTTCTTTTTTAGCACAATAATATTCCATTGTCTGGATGTACCACTATTTTGTTTTGTTTCTTTTTTTTTTTTTTTTGTCCATTCATCTACTAAACAACTAATCTTGGTTGTTTTGAAATTTGGGCATTTGTGGATAAAACATCTAATATAGCTTTTTGTAACAAGTAAGATTGTGATTTCACAGGACAAATTATAAGAAGCCAAGTTGGCAGAGCACATGGCCTGAAATCTTGTGTCCCCCAAACTTTACCTGTTGAAGCCATAATACAGGATAGCTGTTTATGGAGATGGGGCCTCTCAGGAAGGAAACTGTTTCTCCCCTCACATCACTTCTGATACCAAATGTGTTTTTTTTCCATATCAATGCCCAATTTTCTGGACTCCAAATAAGTGTCAAATGATTCAATTCAATTCTGACAGTAACTACTTAGAGTTAGTGTCAAACCCCACTGGTTAAAGGGCTCAGTCCCACAAGACTATCCCTATTACTATACAAATGCTAGTTGCAAGTAATGGGTCCCAAGGTGATACAGTGTGCATGTTCATCTCCAAATCTCATGTTGAACTTTGATCCCCCATGCTGGAGACGGGGCACACTAGGAGGCACCTGTGTCTGGGGGTAGATGTCTCATGAATGGCTTGGTACCATCCTTTTGGTAATGAGTGAATTCTTGCTCTATTAGTTTCCACAAGAGCTGGTTGTTAAAAAGAGTCTGATAACCACCTCCCTATGTTTCCTCTCTTGCCATGTGATCTGCCATGAGTAGAAACAACCAGAAACGAAGCAGATGCTGGTGCCATACTTCTTTTACAGCCTGGTTGGTGTTTCTGGTAACCAGCCCCCATCCTGAAGCTATCCAGGAGCCCCTCAGGAGTCACCTTATTAGAACAGAAAATACTCCTATCACCTTAGGAAACTCCAAGGGATTTAGCAACTCTGTGTAAGAAGCTCCTCCCATCACCCCCACCGCTCAGAAAATTATAAGTGTTTAGGAGCTCTAAATCAAGGGCATAGACTAAATAATATATTTCTTATTATATCACAGGAAGTAATCAAGGTCATGAATGTGGAATCTTGATCTCGTAGAATTAGTGTGCTAATGAGAAGAGACATGAGAGTGCTGTCTCTCCTCTTCTCTCCTCTCTCTTTCTTTTTTTTTTTTTTTTTGAGACAGAGTCTCACTATGTCGCCCTCAGTAGAGAGCTGTGACATCTCAGCTCACAACAACCTCAAACTTTTGGGCTTAAACAATTCTCTTGCCCCAGCCTCCCAAGTAGCTGGGACTACAGGTGCCCACTACAACCCCTGGCTATTTTTTGGTTATAGTTGTCATTGTTGTTAAGCAGGCCCAGGCCAGCTCTGTGTATGTGGCCAACACCCTACCCACTGAGCTACGGGCACTGCCTCCCTCTCTCTCTTTCACACCCCCCACCTGGAGAGGCCATGTGAGGACACAGCTAGAAGCTGCCCATCTGAAGCCAGGAAGAGAGCCCTCAACAGAAATCAAATCAGCTGTACTATTTTTATTTTTTATGTAGCCCAGACTCGTCTTGAACTCCTGGCCTCAAGGGATCCTTCTGCTTAGGCTTCCCAAAGTGCTGGGATTATAAGTGTGAGCCATGAGCCTGAGTAAATCAGCTAAACTCTTGATCTTGGACTTCTAGCCTTCAGAACTGTGAAAAAATTAATTTCTGTTATTTAAACCATCCAGGCTTGGTATTTTGTTATGGCAGCTCAAAAACTGACTAATACATGTGGTAAGAGTCTATTTAGTTTTGTAAGACACTGCTTAACTGTCCTCCAATGTGGTTACCCCCTTTTGCCCTCCCACCAGCAATGAGCAATGAGCGAGCGTTTCTGTTGCTCCATATTCTTTTTTTTTTTTTTTTGAGAGTCTCACTTTGTTGCCCTTGGGAAAGTGCTGTGGCATCATAGCTCACAGTAACCTCAAACTCTTGGGCTCATGCGATTCTCTTGCCTCAGTCTCCTAAGTAGCCAGGACTATAGGCACCTGCAACAACACCCAGCTATTTTTAGAGACCAGGTCTCACTCTGGCTCAGGCTGGTCTCAAACTTGTGAGCTCAGGCTATCTGCCTGTCTCAGCCTCCCACAGGCATGAGCCACCACGCCCAGCCTGCTCCACATTCTTGCTGGCATTTGTTGTTTCCGTGTGTTGGAATTGGCCATTTAATAGGTATGTGACATTATTATTTTGATCCGCAGTCCCCTAATGATACATGATATAGAACATCTTTCATGTGCTTATTTACCATCTGTTTCTTTTCTTTTCTTTTCTTTTTTTTTTTTTTGAGACAGAGCCTCAAGCTTCCCCCTGGGTAAAGTGCTGTGGCATCACAGCTCACAGCAACCTCCAACTCCTGGGCTCAAGTGATTCTCCCGCCTCAGCCTCCCAAGTAGCTGGGACCACAGGCGCCCACCACAACCCCCGGCTATTTATTTTTTAGTTGCAGCCGTCATTGTTGTTTGATGGCCCGGGCTGGATTTAAACCCACCACCTCAGGTGTATGTGGCTGGCACCTTAGCCACCTAGCCACAGGTTCGGAGTCTGTTTATTTTCTTTGATGAGGTGTTTGATCAGGTCTTTTGCCCATTTTGGGGGGGGGGGTTGTTCATTTTCTCATTGTTGAATTTTAGGAGTTCTTTGTTTATTTTGGATAATAGTCCTTTATCAGATGTGTCCTTCGCAAATATTTTCAGTGGCTTGTGATTTCATTATCTTGACTTTGTTTTTTACAGACAAGAACTTTTTTATTTTTTGAGGCAGTCTCACTTTGTTGCCCTCGGTAGAGTGCTGTGGCGTTGTAGCTCACAGCAATCTCAAACTCTTGGGCTCAAGTGATTATTTTGCCTCAGCCTCCCAAATAGCTAGGACTACAGGTGCTTGCCACAACGCATGACTATTTTTAGAAATGAGGTCTCACTCTGGCTCAGGCTGGTCTCGAACCTGTGAGCTCAGGCAATCCACCCGCCTTGGCCTCCCAGAGTGTTAGGATTACAGGCATGTGCCACCATGCCCAGCCTTCTTCTAGGAGTTTTATAGTTTCCTGTTTCACATTAAAGCCTATGACCCTGTGTAAGTTAATTTGTAAAGATGTAAGATCTGTGTCTAGATTCATTTTCATGCATGTAAATTTCTAGTTGTTCCAGCACTATTTGGGGGGGGGGGACTTGTTTTTTTTTTGTTTTCTTTTGTTTTTTTTTTAGAGACAGGGTCTCACTCTTGGTCAGGCTGGTCTCGAAATTCTGAGCTTAAGCAATCCACCCACCTTGGCCTCCCAGAGTGCTAGGATTACAGGTGTGAGCCACTAAGCCTACAGGTGCCTGGCCGTTATTATATCGTCTTAGCCACCGTTTTTATGTATATCTTACAGAGGAAGAAAAGTTAAGGAACTTTTTCCAGCAAGTACTTGGCAGATGAAATCTAACCCAGGTTGCCTGCTAATGAGTCGGCTCTCCTTTTCTTGCCTTTCTATGTATTAGTGAAGAAACATGTTCATTGCAGAAATAAACAAATAGGATCAAAGACGAAAGTAACTATTCGCCATAATTCTACTACCCAGAGATAATCACTGTGAACGTGATATACATGCCCTTCCAGCCTTTGTCCTCTGCATTATCTTTGGTAGGTTTTTATTTTAAGAATTGGATGAGGGCTCGGCGCCTATAGCTCAACCGGCTAAGGCGCCAGCCACGTACACCTAAGGTGGTGGGTTCGAATCCCCAGCCCAGACCGGCCAAACAACGATGACGGCTGCAACCAAAAAATAGCTGGGCGTTGTGGCGGGCGCCTGTGGTCCCAGCTACTTGGGAGGAGGAGGCAGGATACTCGCTTGAGCCCAGGAGTTGGAGGTTGCTGTGAGCTGTAATGCCATGGCACTCTACCCATGGGGACAGCTTGAGGTTCTGTCTCAAAAAAAAAACAAATAAAAAAAAAAAAGAATTGGATGAGGTGAGCAGCGCTTGTGGCTCAGTGGGTGGGACGCCGGCCCCATATACCGAGGGTGGTGGGTTCAAACCCAGCCCCACCCAAACTGCAACAAAAATAGCCGGGGGTTGTGGCGGGCACCTGTAGTCCCAGCTACTTGGGAAGCTGAGGCAAGATAATTTTCTAAGCCCAGGAGTTGGAGGTTGCTGTGAGCTGTGTGACACCACGGTACGCTACCAACGGCAATAAAGTGAAACTCTGTCTCTACAAAAAAAAAAAGAATTAGATGAGGTATTCTGTTTTGTAACCTCAATCCTGAATGTTTTCAGCCAAAAATAAATCATAAATATGTTTTCATGTCAATAAGCATAACTTTAAACATAATTATTATTAGATATATAGTATATCCTGACATAAACATACTACAATTTTCAGCCTGTCTTCTCTGGTGAAAATATAATTTGTTCCTTTTTTTTTTCTTGAGACAGAGTTTTACCCTGTCACCCTGGGTAGAGTACTGTGGCATCATAGCTCATGGCAACCTCGAACTCTTGGGCTCAAGTGATCCTCTTGCCTCAGCCTCCCAAGTAGCTGGGACTACAGGAGCCTACCACAATGCCCGGCTATTTTAATTTGTTCCTTTTATTCTTATGTGATTAATTCTTATCAGTATACTTAATTAGCCCTTAGGATAAATTCCCAGCAAGAGAACCGCTGGGTCAAAGAAGAGAGGGGGTGCACCTTTCTGAGCCTGCCTTGGTTAAGTATCAGACCACCCACCTTGTTGGAACCACAATCGCAGGGGATTAAATATGCCCAACTTCTAGGTCACATGCTCGTTCTTTGTTTTTGATGGTGTGAATTTTTATCTTTTTCAGAGTCCTCCTACAGTGTATTTAGAGAAACTACAAGGGGAGCTGCTAGTCTGCTACCATTTTGGATTAGCCAAGTCTTTAATTTCTGGGAAGGTTCCTGAACTCCTGCCTGTGCCTGCCCCTGGAGCTGTTTTGTCATCCTCTGGTGCTTACCGGCATCAGGGAGAGAAGAGGAGGCAGGAGCTTAAATTGCCATGCCGACCTCAGGAGGCCATGGAGTAACGTCCGACAGCTCAGAGAACTGCATAAATTAAGGTTTGGGAAGGTGGATTTCAGAGCCAAGGGACAAGGGAAAGGTTGGACAAAGGTCTAGAGATGTGGGAAGACTTTGGGGTAAAGACCTTGTGGTAAGAATAGAATGTGTGTGTGTGTGTGCGCGCGCGCATTCACCTGGATACTTGTGTGTTTATGTGCAGGGGACGTTTAAGAGGATAGAATTTACTTTTGTGGAAAGTCTAGATGGTGTGAAGCTTTGAATGAGAGGCCACCAAGGTTAGTCTGGGTACTATGAGGAATAGGAAAAGGGAAGGACTTTTTAAAATATTACATAGCCTGAGCAGGACAGTATAGCCAGGAACAAAAACAGACTATTATGCTGCAGACGTTAGGACAGCAGAGCTAAGGAGATGAGAAGTACTTTCTCAGAAGCCTGAAGAAGGTTCAAAAACTCTTTACTTTTGATTCAGACAATATCTAAACTCACAACTGAGTTGTGCTTCCAAATCTATTCAACTTGCCTCACAGGAGACAAGTGCTTTCAGGAGTTCAGTGCTCTAAGGGCAAGGTTGGCTAAGAAAGGGAGCTTGAAGGCCAGGGAGGAGGCCTACAGTTCCTAGAATGCACAGAATCTCTGCTTTCATGTCCAGAAAAGTCACAGCAGGATCAGTGAATCTGTTGCTAGGGAGAAGAAGGTGGCCTCGCATACAGAGGAGAATGGTAGTGGGGACAGTTTAGGGAGTTTTCTTGGAGTGCAAAAAAATTGCTACTTGTTTTTGTGCTGGTTCCTAATATAGCAGTCTATTGCTCTCCCCTCTAATCTCACTGTGGCTGCGACGACCTCCCAAGAAGACAATTGTTGCATCCAAGTGGTTGACACACACTGCTGTTGACATCCAGTACTAGCAGAAAGACACACCCTCCATCACCATACATTTTGGAGAATATTTCAGTTTGGAATCCTGTTTCTAGGGGACAAGTTTTAATAGGCTTGCATTCAATTCTCTTAAACTTAAAAGTTTCTCTGCTCCTTGTTGGAGAAAGCACTAGAAAGGCATCAAAACAAGGCTAGTCTCTCTTGCCTTCAAAGAGAGGAGGGAGAAATTCCTCAGGGAGCTCAGAGACTGGCCACTGCAATTATACTGTTAAGTGGAGATTGCATTGGCTAGAGCAGAGTTGGGAAACCCAGCCTGAAGCTCCCTGCAGAGCTTGGGGGCCGCCAGGGAAGCCTTGGGGATCAATTTCCTCCTGTCTGAATAGGTTTCTGAAAGCAAATAAAGCCCCAATTTCCCCCATTTTTGTTACAACACCAACAAACTGAAAGAAACTCAGAATCAATCGATATATATTTCCATTTCACCTGCCAGCAATCCTCTAGCTGGCTTTGCACAAGGTGCTATTATTGTAACCAGGAGCATTTTAGCCGTGACTGGTAGATAAGCTAATTATTTCTAAACAAAGACCACATTTTTCTGATCCCCCTCAGTTCAGCAACCTCTTCTGAAAAGAGGCAGAGTTGAATAGTATTTGCTGATTCCTTCTCATCTTCTGGGCCCTCCCTAAGTTGCAGAGGCCCTGGGGCTCTTCTAATCTCTGATTACCACTGCCCCATTATCTGATCCAGCCCTTTGACCTTCTGTGATGTCAAATACTGATTACTCTCAAACACCTCTTCAGATTCAGATATCCAAGTGCCATTAACAAAGTCACCTGGGGCTCGGCTCCTATAGCTCAACCGGCTAAGGCGCCAGCCACATACACCTAAGGTGGTGGGTTCAAATCCCCAGCCCGGACCCGCCAAACAACAATGACGGCTGCAACCAAAAAATAGCCGGGCGCTGTGGCGGGCGCCTGTGGTCCCAGCTACTTGGGAGGCGGAGGCAGGAGACTCGCTTGAGCCCAGGAGTTGGAGGTTGCTGTGAGCTGTAATGCCACGGCACTCTACCCAGGGGGACAGCTTGAGGCTCTGGCTCTGTCTCAATAAATAAATAAATAAATAAATAAATAACAAAGTCACCTGGATGTTCACTAAGCGTCTCCGACCTCACATCTCACTCACATATAGATCCCAATGCCTCTCCTCTCACAGTCTTCGTGATGTCTATAAATTGAGACTTCAGTAGAACCTCCACAGTTGACCACCTCCCTACATTGACTACCTCCTTAAGTTGACCCATTTTTATAGGGACATGCTCCTCATGTACGTATCAGTACAATAGGCCTAGTTCCTTATGTTGACCACCTTCATATGTTGACCAGTTTGTTACGGTCCCTTGGGTGGTCAACTTACAAAGGTTCTACTGTATTTTCAGCTGCTACTGTGTCAAACCTTGAAGTCATCCTATATTCGTCTTTCTCCCTTAATCCCTACATGTCATTAGCAATCCCACTTGCTCTGACCTTCAAAATAATATTCAGAATCCCCCTGACCTCCTCTCTCCTCTCATTCTAGAGTGAGACATCATTATCTCATCTCTGGAGTGTTCTAGGAGCCTCCTAGCTGGCTTTCTTTTTTATTTTATTTTATTTTCTAGCTGGCTTTCTTACAGTCTACAAGGATCTTGTTACAGGTCTGGTCTGTGGTTCAATTGCTCTTGACCCCTGGGTCTTTTCCTCTGGCCCTGGCCCCTTCCCCAGCTGTGCTCCCTCCTTCCACCCCTTGCTCATTCTGCTCTGGCCACTCTTGCCCTTTCCTGCTCTTGACATTTTAGCCCTTGGAAAGCCCACTCTTCCACAGATAGTTGCATGGCTTGATCTCTTTACTTTCTTCACGTCTTTGTTGAAATACCTCCTTACCAGAAAAGCCTTCCCTGACCACCCTACCCAAAGCAGGCCTTCCTCACCTTCATCTCTACCCAAAGAAGGTCTTCCTCACCTTAATCTTGTTCTCACCCCCTTAACTGCTTTTGTTTTTTTCATTGCACTTAGCACCACTCAGCTTATTATCTGGTCATTTGGTTGTTTATTATCTATTATCCTCCTACCAGAATGTAAACTCAGGGAGGGCATGGTCTTTATTTTGTTGTCTGCTAAATCCCCACTGCTTGGTATCTAGTAGGTGCTCAGTAAATATGTGTTAAGTGGGGGGATCAAAAGGTTCTCAGGGCTCATTCAGTCCAGATATGTCACTTTATACACAAGGATACCAATGCCAGAGAGGACAGTTGTCCAGAGGAAGCCACTTAGAAGATTAATAGCTTTCCTGGAACAAGTGCTCAACTCCCCTGACACCCACCCAGCTCTACTATGCTGAGGCCCATGGCAAACAGTGCACTTGAAGTTAACACCAAGCATACATGTTCATGTGTATATTCTGTGTATAATATGCTCTGATACTTATATTTGAGCTATTCCATTTTTTGAAAAATGCTGACCACACTCTATTAAGTTAATTTCATGTGGTTGTGGCCCACAGTTTGAAAAAGCAGTGTACTACATAATAGGGTAACAAAAAAACCAAAACTATTTATATAAAACTATAAAAAACTATATATAAAACTACATATATAACTATATATATAACTAACACACTATATATGTATGTGTATTGTGTGTATATATGTGTATGTGTATACACACAATACACACACACACACAACCCTAACCCTTTCTGTATCTTTTTCCTTTTTTTTTTTTTTTTGAGACAGAATTTTACTCTGTTGCCCCAGGCTAGAGTGTCCTGGCCTCAGCCTAGCTCACAGCAACCTCAAACTCCTGGATTCAAGTGATTCTCCTGCCTCAGCCTCCCTAGTAGCTGGGACTAAAGGCTCCCACAACAACACCTGCTAGTTTTTCTATTTTTAGTAAAGATAGGGTCCTGCTTTTGCTCAGGCTACTCTAGAACTCCTAAGCTCAAGCAATCCTTTGGCCTCAGCCTATCAGAGTGCTAGGATTATATGCATGAGCCACAGCACCCAGCTTCCTTTTTCTTTTTCTTTTTTTTTTTTTGGCCAGGGCTGGGTTTGAACCTGCCACCTCCGGGATATGGGACCAGAGCCCTACTCTTTTGAGCCACAGGTGCCACCCCTTTTTTCTTTTTCTTTCTTTCTTTCTGTTTTTTTTTTTTTTTTTGAGACAGACCCTCAAGCTGTTTGCCTGGGTAGAGTGCCATGGCATCACAGCTAACAGCAACCTCCAACTCCTGGGCTCAAGCAATTCTCCTGCCTCAGCCTCCCAAGTAGCTGGGACCACTACTTAGTCACTTGAGCCACAGGCGCTGAGCCAACATCATCTTATCTTATTTGGCTCAGCACCCATATCGCACTGGTGAGGGCTCCAGCCACATACACCAAAGGTGGCAGGTTCAAACCCAGCCTGGGACAGCTAAACTGCAATGGCAACTGCAACAAAAAATAGCCAGGCATTGTGGCAGGTGCCTGTAGTCCCAGCTACTTGGGAGCCTGAGGCAAGAGAATTGCTTAAGCCCAAGAGTTTGAGGTTGCTGTGATCTGCAATACCACAGTACTCTACTGAGGGCAACATCGTGAGACTGTGTCTCAAAAAAAAAAAAAAAAAAAGGAAAAAAAAATCTTATTCCCGATTCCATTCCATCTCCCTGTTCACAGTTCTGAACTTCATGCTAGCCTATGTCATATTCATTTTTTTTTTGGTTTTGTGTCTTGTTTTCTGCACCAACTCATGCTTATAAATTGCTGCTTTGTGCTTGCAGTCAGAACAGTGCATTCCAAAAGGAGGCAGGAGGAATGGTGAGGGTTTCCACATAGCTGACTTGTTTTGACAGTGATGGTATCTGACAGAGTGGGAACCGATGATGACGGCCCAACAGCCAGTCCCATTGTGCACACCGACTATTCATAGCTAGTGGGGAGGGGAGATACGCAGGAGCACGGGGCAAGAGACTGAGAAGCTGGTCAAATTTAGGACAGGGAACATGCAGTTATGCAGGGCATGGAGGTCAAGGTCATGTTAAACATCAAGTATTTAAAATATTGGCCCAGGCACAATAACTCTGTGGTCTAAATTTATCCCACTCTCTCAACTCTTTCAGGACTGACAGAGCAGCTAGTGTTACCACTCAGGAAAAAGGCAGAGCAGGGTCCAAATCTGCATCTAAAAGCAATCTCAAATGCAAGATGCGGAGAATTTGACCCAGCTCCTTCAGACATGGGGAAAGATGTCCCAGGTAACAGATACTATTGCAGGACAACACACTTTGGATAATGTTACCATCCTCATTATCACTGCTCTCATCACCAACCTGAGTAGGAATTTCACTAGGTGCTGTACCCCTCCCCCAATCGTGCAGGCTATTCAAACCCCCCATCATAGAGATGGGGAGAAAGACCAGGGGAGACCGTAGACTCACATTCTGTGGTCCTTCCATGTGCCTCCCCATTCACTCCCTCTCCTGCTCTATGCCCTTGGTGTTTTCTATAACTGCATCACCAGTTCCCTGTTCCTCCGGCTTCCCACTGGGTTTGGTCAATGGGAGGCTCAGCGAGAGATTGGCAGCTGACATGTTTATTTCCCACTCCATCCACTCCCCATCCACAGTGGCCCGTCCCTGCTTCCCTGCCGTTCCTTTCCTCCATGGCTCTGGCTTCTGTGTGCAGGCCCACCTCCCACAGCTGCAGTTCCTACAGGCTGCAGTCACACTGTTTCCTCTCTTGTCCTTCAGGCCTGGGCCCAGTCCCTGCGTCCCTCAACCTACCTTGTTGGTTGCTTAACTCTGGCCACACCTGTGTAAAACAGTCCCTTCCTCATGCTTTATCCTCCTCCCCAAACACTTTTGAGTATGCACTGTGATTTTTTTTTTTTTT
>NW_003852455.1:2595806-2608462 GCF_000181295.1 Otolemur garnettii | reverse complement strand
ACAGAGTCTCACTATGTTACCCTAGCTAGAGTGGGTAGGTACACAACACCCAGCTATTTTTTGTTGCAGTTGTCATTGTTGTTTAGCTGGCCCAGGCCAGGTTCGAACCCGACAGCCTCAGAATATGTGGCTGGTGTGGTAACCACTGTGCTACAGGCGCCAAGCCTGAGTATGCATTTTTGGCTTGCTGGAACCTTGATTGCAGTAACTTGGTCTCATATTTCTGGCCACTTAGGCCTTGGTCTCACCTGGACATCATAGAGGTCCAGGCAGGCAGAACATACATTTTGCTGCTTTGAAATCTGACACCTGGCCCTGGCACAGGCCCTTGGGTCTCTCCTTCCATCCCTTCTGGTCCTGCTTTTTTTTGGATAGTTGGCGGGCACTGAATGCCAAAAGCCAGCCAGCTGAAGGAGTCTCTGGCAATATTGGGCAGGTAGGACCAAGGCTCTCAGCAGTGACCCCAGAAGGTTTTACAGAATTTGCTTCTTTTAAAGGACTCAGGAGAAGCAGAAATGGGGGTAGTTTTAGGCCTAGAAGGAACAGTAAAGGTCATCTAAGCTGACTCACTCCTATGGCAGCCTGGAAGCTAAGGCCCAGGAAGAAGTGACTCCCCTGAGATCAGAGGGTGACGTAGTGGTAGAGATAGGGCAAAAATCCAAAGTTTCTGAACAGTCATCATCAAATCTCCATGCTGAAAGGAGCATCAAAGGTCATACAGCCTGACCACAATAAACAACAAGACACAGGCAGCAAAGGGCTTTGCCATTTATAAGGGGGATTGCCAGGGCCACAGTGGTCCCTGCTGCCCTTCAAACCCCGACCCTAACCGGGCACTGTCCAGACAGCACAGCGCAATGTGATCTGGAATGAGGAGACACCAAGGGAAATTCCCCATTGCTCATGGTGACCAGCAGCTCCCCACTCCTACAGTGGCAAGCTCCCCAACAACGGGTCAGCTTCCTGTGTGGCCACATAAGGCCTGTGTTCCCCAGTGATTATTGTGTGACTAATTCTCTCTGCTAGAAGCAAACAAGTCAGGAGTCACTTGCTTTGCTTTTTCTCCTGTCCATCTGGCTGGAAGCAAAATATTCCAAGATGGTGAAGTTACAAGACAGGCACCGCTGGGACACCTAGGTCTCTGGAAGACAGCCGAGCCTGCTCCCCTTCAGCTCCACCCACTTCATACCTCGGCACAAGCGAGGAATAAATGCAGCAAGCCTTTGTTGTGCCTGACACCAAGATGGGGCAAGGAGAGGGTGGGCGACAGCCAGAGCTGGCAACCCTAGTTGATACAGAGATCGAGGCACAGTCCAGGTCACCCACATTTCCCACCTAGCACTCAGGATGGCTCTTTCAGAGCCATCTTCTAACTGATAGGGCAGAAGGGAAGGACCTGCCCAAAGAGAACTGTGCAGCCCAGGAAAGCTCGGCCTGCCCAGGAAGGAATGAATGCTCCAATCCCTACCCCTCCGAACTGTTACATTCCCACCCGCCTTAACCCAGGTGCTGACTTCTTTTTTGAACTCAGCCCACCCGCACCGCAGTGGACTAATGGCCACATCGCTCACACAGAAGCTGGACTTGCTTCCTTTCGTTCACATCTAGGAATAAATGTCTCATTTTTGGTCCTTAACCTCTCACTAACTAGCCTCCTTCCTTCTCACCCCTTCTCCTGTCCGGTCAGGTGCCCTAAGATAGAAATCTGATTCTAAAGCCTCTCCCATCTGCCTGCTTCTCCCTTCCCTCACATTTCTCCTCACTCTCTGTCACCTGAACTGCTCAAAAGCCAGGAGCATGGTTTTCTCCCCTAGGAAGTACCCTTCCCACTTTGCCAGACCCATTTATTTAAAGAACCCTATGATCCTTTCCAAGCTCACACCACACACCTAGACTACCCTGGAATCGCTCCATCCCAAGTCCTGGCTGGGCCACTTTTCTTAAAGCAACACTGCTGGTGCATAATAGAATTCTTTTTCAGTTTGCAAATGCGCAAAGAAGTCTCTGTTATCACCTTTATTGTTTTAAAGGGACAATAATTTAAGCCACTATTTACATGTTTTTGATAACAACAACAATAATAGCAATGACAGAAATGATAACCCAGCCTTTTTTTCCCCATTGTAGAAACTTCCAGCCATTCACCCTATCAATCCCTGAAAATAGAGTTCTTCCTCTCTTGACTCTTCCCTTTGGGGACATGACCTGGGTTTCTGTGTCTAATCTCTAAGATCCTGGGGTGGTACACCACAAAGATTTTTTTGTTTTAATTGCTTCAGGCCCTAGGGGATTTTTTTTTTTCCTTTGAGAAGACAATGAAATTTGTGTTCTTTCCCACCCTTCTGGAGGAAGAAACATTTCAGGGGGCACCACACCTAAACATCCTGGGCGTTTTCAGAAATCTCAACAGAGGATGAGAAGCACGGTGGTGGGGGGGTGCTGGAGGAAGGATATTGTTAGGTTAAACTAAATTTACCTAATCTTTTATCAGTGTTTCTCTTGACTTGCTCTTGAGTTATTAAAGGGTAAAAATCTCTAGTGAGATGATGGTATGTCGTTGTGGGATAGTGCCTTAGTGATGAGTGAGAGAGTGAATTATTGACTGATTGACTGACTATGGTAACCTGTTAGCCTGGGAATCACATGAGACAGTGTGGTGCAGTGGAAAGTGAGGCTTGCCACTAGAAAGCTGTGGACTCAGCCCTGCTGTGAAATCAACATGTGATCATGACATTTGGTCTTATCACTTGTGAAATGAAGGGATTGGACTAGAATGGTGCTTCTCACACTCCTTTGGGGACATAGACCACCCAGGAATCTTGCTAATGGAGATTCTGATTCAGAAGGTCTGGGGTGGGGTCCAGGATTCTTAGAGTTTAACAAGTTCCAAGTGATTTCATTTCTCCTGGCCCATGGGTCACACTTTGAGTAGCAGATCAAGGATCAATGATCTCCAAGGTCTCTTGCTTAATGTTTAATGGCTCTATTATTACTATTATTATTATTTTGAGACAGGCTCTTACTCTGTTGCCCTAGGCTAGAGTCTCATAGTGTCAGCCTAGCTCACAGCAACCTCAAACTCCTGGGCTCAAGCAATCCCCTGCCTTGGCCTCTTGAGTAGCTGGGATTATAGGCACCCATTACTGTGCCCAGCTAATTTTTCCATTTTTAGTAGAGATGGGATCTTGCTCTTGCTCAAGCTAGTCTGGGATTCCTGGTCTCAAGCCATCCTCTTGCCTCCTAGAGTGCTGATATTACAAAAGTGACCCCCCCCACACACACACACAACGGCTCTCTATTCTTGACACATTAGAATAATCAGTTTATTCCCCGCTCAGCCCCCAGACTCCTTATAAAAAGTGAGTTCTACCCTTTGGTGGCTTCCCATGTCTTAGGATAAAGTCAATTTTTACAATGTAGGCCTCGAAAACCCTCCCTGATCTGGTTCCTCCCGTGTCCTCCCCCATTATTCTCTGACCCCACTTCCTACCACTTCTTCCCTTTCTTCCCGAGTCACACTGACGTCTGAGGCTTTAATTAGCCTCAAGCCCTTTGTGTTTGACCTTCCTTCTACCTGGCACCCCCAGCCCCATATCTATACAGTTTGATCTTTGTGCAAATATCACCCTCTCAGAGAGATCTTCCCTGTGAACGTTGTCCTCCACCTTTACTCTCTCACTCTGCAGCCCCTTATCCTCCTTAATCTTTGTTCGTAGCAAATATCCCACAATATTCTACCTTACATACAGATTTTTAAGCTTAGAAATTCTCCTATTTAATTAATGGTATACTTTTTTCAATTATTGTATATTTATTTGGTTATATATCTTTTGTCTTTCTCTGCCAGAAAGTGAACTCCACGATAGCAGGAATTTTGTCTATTCTACTCACTGCTGTCTCCCCAGGACGGGAACTGTGCTCAACCATCATTTGACGAATGAGAGAACATGTGAATGAATGAGTAGAAAAAGTAAGATATGGACAGGCTTTTTCTTTTCTTTTTCTTTTTTTTTGAGACAGAGTCTCATTTTGTTGCCCTTGTTAAAGCGCTGTGGCATCTAAAAAAATTTTTTTGAAAAACCACACACATGCACCCAAAAGTGCTGTGGCGTCTTAGCCCACTGTAGACTCAGACTCTTGGGCTCAAGCGATCCTCTTTCCTCAGTTTTCCTTTTTAGTAGAGATGAGGTCGCCTCTTACTCAACCTGTTCTCAAATTTGTGAGCTCAAGAGATCCACCTGCCTTAGCCTCCCAGTAGATAGGCTACTTTTTTTTTTAGACAGAGCCTCAAGCTGTCACCCTGGGTAGAGTGCTGTGTCATCACAGCTCACAGCAACCTCCAAGTCCTGGGTGCAAGCAAGTCTCCTGCCTCAGCCTCCCAGGTAGCTGGGACTACAGGCACCCACCACAACGCCCAGCTATTTTTTTTTTTTGGTTGCAGCCGTCATTGTTGTTTGGCCGGCCCAGGCTGGATTCAAACCCGCCAGCTCAGGTGTATGTGGCTGGCACCTTAGGCACTTGAGCCACAGGCGCAGAGCCTGTATAGGCTATTTTTAAAAAACAGGATCCTGGCCAGGTGCAGTGGCTCATGCCTGTAATCCTAGCACTCTGGGAAGCTGAGGTGGTTGGATTGCTTGAGCTCAGGAATTTGAGAAAAGACTGAGCAAGAGTGAGACCCCACTTCTACTAAAAATAGAAAAATGAGCTGGGCATCATAGTAGGAACTTATAGTCCCAGCTTCTCAGGAGGCTGAGAGAAGAGGATTGCTTGAGCTCAGGAGTTTGAAGTTGCTGCAAGCTATGATGCCACAGCACTCTACCCAGGGTGACAGAGTAAGACTCTGTATAAATGAATAAATAAACAAACACACACATAGGGCCCTATGTTGTAATTTGGCCCATTTGTAACCTCTCAATCTGCAAGAAAAGCTGTGAGTCCCCAAGCCCCCAGAGACAGCTAGACAAAAGAAAAGCACTGTAGGAGAAGGGCCAGGGGTTCACCTTAGCCACAGTTTCTGTACTTGCAATGCACCTGACTTTCCTTTGCGGCTAGTACAACCTAAGATGTATATATGGCCCTGGTAGGGGATGGATGCATCTGGCCACCATTCAGATCATCAAACTAACACCCCTTACTTGATTCTGGGGTTACCAGTAGCCTTCTGATTGTCATACAACTACCGCGCACTAACGGATTGCGCCGCTGGAGCGCCATCTTCTGATTATGCTTTGGCTTCCTACCCTGATTTCCCATGGCAAGAGAGAACAGGCTGGTCAGGCCAACCCAAACGCCTGCTTCCCCCCCTGCCCCCCAGGTACACATCTTGTTATAAACTCCTTCTGAGCCATTCTGCTGTGTCTCCTCCAGGCTCCCAAGTAAATCAGCTTTCAGAAGACCAAACCTTAAAGGCCAGGCTCTGAACAGTGGCTACATCAATAACTTCCCAGTTGTTGCCTTGGGAAACCTCTCAGCTTCTGGCCAGCTAGACTTTCCCAGGGCACCAAGCACTACTGCAAGATTTATTTAGCATTTTCCCACAGATGCAGCCTTGCCATTTAACAAGGTTATATGAAGGCGGTAACTGGACACACACATGAAGACCTACATAGGAACGTGTTCACTGTGGCATTGTTTCCCTTCTTCCTCAGCTGGAGGTATTGGTGGTGGGACGTTTGGATCTCAGGCTGTCCTCAGAGTTTAAGTGTGTGCCTGAGCCCCCTGGATTCCAACTCCGATAGCACTCATGGAAATTAACTGATGACGATGTGGGAAGGGGAAGGGCTGGTGACAGAGTAGCAGTTGGTTAGACAATCTGCCGAAGCCTGGAAGTGGATGAAGCTTTGGCCTCACTTGGTGATCAAGATATTGGGCAGCCATGCCTCTTTCTAGGGCCATGAGAAGCAGCTGGCCTGGGTGAGCTTAAGCTTGGACAAGGGGCTAGTCCAGTCCTTAATTCTGGGTCTTTCCGTGCATAGGTTAGTAAGCACAGGTTTGCAAGCTGACCTGGAAGTCAGCCAGGCTCAGGTTGGGCCCCAGGCTTTGACATACCCTAAGGCCTTCCCCTGAGGAGTGACAATTTATTCAGCAGCACCAGAGGCCCATCAATACCCCTTTCCATTCACCCAGTCACTATCCTTAGCGCCACAGACACCCTGCTTAGTGCTTTGGAGGAAGCAAACTACTTTTAGTTTCCTTTTTTTTGAGACCGAGTCTTACTTTGTCTCCCTCAGTAGAGTGCTCTGGCGTCACAGCTTACAACAACCTCAAACTCTTGGGCTCAAGTAATTCTCTTGCCTCAGCCTCCTGAGTAGCTGGGACTACAGGTACCCACCACCATGCCCAGCTATTTTTAGAGACGAGGTCCCACTCGGGCTCAAGCTGGTCTCAAACTCATGAGGTCATGCAATCCACCCACCTCAGCCTTGAGCCTGGCCACTACTTTTAGTTTCTAAAGATGATTCACCCTCCCAAGGGTGATCAACATGACCTGTCAGTTTTTCTGGGGGGTTTCTGGGGGGTAATCTGGGGTGTTACTTCCTCTAACAGAACAAAGGCTTACGGCTAGGAATTCAAGACCAGTCAACTTGAGCAACATAGTAAGATCCCATCTTTACAAAAACTTTTAAAAATTAGCCCTGTCCAGGCTTGATGACTCATGTCTATAATCCCAGCACTCTGGGAGGCCAAGGTGGGTGGATTACTTGAGCTCATGACCAATCTGAGCAAGAATGAGACTTCCTCTTTATGAAAAGTAGAAAAACTAATAGAAAAACTGACTCGGTGCCTGTGGTTCAAGTGGCTAAGGCGCCAGCCATATACACCTGAGCTATCGGGTTCGAATCCAGCCTGGGCCTGCCAAACAACAATGACGGCTGCAACCAAAAAATAGCTGGGTGTTGTGGCAGGCACTTGTAGTCCCAGGTACTTGGGAGGTGGAGGCAGGAGAATCTCTTGAGCCCAGGAATTGGAGATTGCTGTGAGCTGTGATGCCATAGCATTCACCCAGGGCGACAGCTTGAGGCTCCGTCTCAAAAAAAAAAAAAAAAAAAAGAAAGAAAGAAAGAAAGAGAAAGAAAAATAGAAAAACTGAAGCAAGAGGATCAGTTGAGGCTAAAAGTTGGAGGTTGCTGTGAGCTATGATGCCATAGCACTCTACCCAGGGCATCAAAGTGAGACTGTGTCTCAAAAATAAAATAAAATAAAATAATTAGTCCAGAATAATGGTACATGCTTCTAGGGAGACTGAGGTGGGAGGATTGCTTGAATCCAAGAGTTCAAGGCTGCAGTGAGCTGCAACCAGGCTTCTACACTCCAGCCTGGGTGACAGGCAGAAACCCTGTCTCAAAAAACAAAAAAAAAAACCCCTCCCCCCAAAAAACTATAAACAACCTAATTCATCAATCAGAGTCTGGCCAATCATATCAAGATTTATTCATACAATGGTCTGCTATGTAGCCATTAAAGTGAAAATGTAGATCTACCAAATGGTTTAGTAAAAAGAAGAATGTGACAAAACCGCATTTATACTCTGGTCCTGACTCTTTGAGATATGGATGTGTGAGTGTAAACATATGCGTGGCAAAATAATTGAATAATATCCATCAATATCACCCAGGAACAGTCATCTCCAGGTGATAAGATTTCTGGTAAGTCTTTCTTTTGTTTCTCTGTACCATTTGAAGTTTTACAATGAGTATATTTATTTTATCATCAGAAAAACAGCTATTTTTATTCTAGAAGTAAAAACTTCCGTTCAATTTGGCACACTTCAACGTTCAAAATACTGGAGTAGTGGCCAATACAAAGCACCATGAAAACACGAGTTAAGAGTGGCATTGACCCTGCCTGATATTTACAGGGTCACCATGCCCAGGATCAGATGACCTCTATGGTAGGTCTTCCTATTTCAAGAGTCTATGATTTTAAGACGCCAACAGTATCTCCAGATCAAAACTATTTATAAGAATCATTTCCTTCACAATGAGTTGGAGCTTCCACTAACTGCTTCTGTGTTTAGATGACATCATCTCTGAGATTTATGTGAAATGACTCCTTTTCCTTGATGTTATCTCAGAGTTTGAGCAGTTGAGTTCCTTATAGTTCTTTGTGTTTAAATCATATCTGAAGAAGCTGTCATTTGTCAAGGTTTAATTGTTTCCATGATTTTTTTCCTGGTAAGTTTCCAGATACTGCTGGGCAGATCTGCTAAAGAGCCCATGAAGATGTGGAGAGACGGAGCATCCCTACAAGTTCCAGGTTCCAGCCCAGATCGTCTCCTTTTTAGCTCTGCCACATTGAGTTAGTCTTTTTCTTCCTGGGTCTTAATTTTCTCATTTAAATAAAACTGGTGGGGAGGGTAAAAGGGAAGTTAGACATGAACATTTAAAAGATCCTGTCCAGCTCTGACTGTCTATGATGCGTATTAATTCTGAGCTTAGGCTTAGCGCCTGTGGCTCAAGTGGCTAAGGCATCAGCCGCATACACCTGAGCTGGCAGATTCAAATCCAGTCTGGGCCTGCCAAACAACAATGACAGCTCCAACCAAAAAATAGCTGGGCATTGTGGCGGGCGCCTATAGTCTCAGCTACTTGGGAGGTGAAGGCAGGAGAATTGCTTGAGCCCAAGAGTTGGAGGTTGCTGTGAGCCATGATGACACAGCACTCCACCCAGGGCAACAGCTTGAGGTTCTGTCTCAAAAAAAAAAGACAGCGCCTGTGGCTCAAAGGAGTAGGGCCCTGGCTCCATATGCTGGAGGTGGTGGGTTCAACCCAACCCCAGTCAAAAAAAAAACAACCCTCTGAGCTTATATTAATAATAGAATGTACTCCTGGTCCCAAATATTCTTAAAGTAACCTCAGTATTTAGTCTTTCAATAAATATAAAATTATATTGCTGACTACTGCCTCGGAGGCCACTGTTTGAATTCCCCCCACTCCATCCCTGTTAGCTGGTCACCCCGTATCTATTAACACCTACAGGGACAAGAAAGGCCCTTCCTCCAGATGGAGCTCATTTCTCTTTAGCCAGAAAAAGCATTTAAAAGGTGTTTCTTGGCAGAGTTGAAATCTATAAGCTTGTAACTTCCAACCACTGTTCTGTTCTCTGGGTCATTTTGCAAAGGGCAATTTTGTCCCCTCCACCGCCAACCTGGCAGCCTCAGTGAAGGTGTTTCCAATTCCTGACTGATCTTGAAGGAGGGGTCTCCCCCTTCCTATTTTAGACCTCAGAGCCTGAATGAGGGTAAACAATTCTTTCCCCAATGATGAACGCAAACCCCACTGAGTCGGAAGTGTGGAAAGTCACATTGTGTCTCTTGTCTCCAGACTTCAGTCTGGGCCTCACTGCCTTGCCCTCCAACCATGTGGATGTCCCCTCCTCTCCTAGCATTAGCCATTTCTCCCTTCTCACATACCCTCTGCCTTTTTGAAGCCCCTTGGACTCTCTGCATCTCCCAACTCCATTTTTATGAGTCACCAACACTGATATTAGCAATCTCCAGGTCCAAGTCCCCTCTTGAGCCTATAAATTATGCAGCCTCCAGAATCTCTCTCTTCTGTCCCTACTTTCAGCCACCGGGTACAGGGAAGAGGTGGTTCTGAGACCCAACAGTGGAAATAAAGGACTTGCAGGATGAAGGGGACTCTCATTTCAGAGTACAATTTGCTCTCACCCAAATATGTCAGAAAAAAAATAGACATATCTTGCACCTCAAGGATTAGTTAACTTTCAAAGGGTTTATATAAGAACTTCATATTCCTCATGTCAGCATAGCTTTAATCTTTTCATTTTGTAGAGGACAGAGGTTCCTCTGCCTTCCCAATCTTAGGTTTTCATTATAATGCACTTATCCATTTATTTGGGAAGTTATGCCCATCTGCTCCTGTCTAATTCTTGGTTTCTCTAGTGGATGGAAAGGTGGGAGATGGGAGGGGCTTTGGAGAGAAACATTTTTATGTCTGTATGTCAGGATTCAACCAGAGAAAGAGAATAAGTAGGGGATGCATGTTGATAGATTAAAAGATTCATTGCAAAGAACTGGCTTACAGTTGAGGGTCTGGCAAGGGAAGTCCAAGTCCATGGTTTAGACCATCAGGAAGGTCAGGCCAACTCTCGAATGGAATTTCTTTTTCCTCAGGAAAACTTTAGCTCTGCTCTTAAGACCTTTCACATCACTAAATTATCTGGTTATTTGGGAATGCCTTCTTTACTTACAATCAACTGATTATGGACTTTACTCAAATCTACAAATATTTGCAGACACATCTAGAATAAGGATTGATTAAGTAACTGGAGAATGTAGCCTAGCCAAGTTAACACATGAAAAAGACCATCACATCCCTCAAATATTTATCTTGGAACTTTGGAAATGATTCATTCCACATATATTTTTTTTTTCTATTTCTTATAAGAAAAAGTGATAAAGAAAAATATGCCCTTAGGTATCAGGTTTCTTTAGAAATGTTGTTATTCTTTGCCCAGGACAGTAACTCCCCTTTGCCAGTTAATACAGAGGCATGAGGAGCTCCAGGTGATTGGATGTCCTCTTAACTTCCGGTGCAGTGGAATTGTTGCTGTGTTCCCTGGTGGAAGCATTCCTCCTTTCAAAGCTAAGATTTCTAGACCAAGGAAACTTAAGGGCACAAGGAAAGGAAGTAAAAATTTTGTTAGTGGATATTAAAGGGTAACAGTGGATAAAGTCACCCCTCTTTTTCTATTCCTTGACTCTTGGAACCCATAAATCCTGGCTATGGAAGAAACAGTATCAGGTAGCGGGCACTCATTTAGAGAATATACTGCATCATGCGGATGTTGCACTAGCCCAGGGAGGTATGACCATGGCCAGTGTTGTAACTGAGTCTTGGAAAGGACATTGTACCATTCTATCAAACCATCTGCTTGAGGATGCGGAGAACATGATGAGACTAGTGCAATCCATGAGCACAGGCCCATTACCACGTTTCATATGCTCAGAGGAGAGTTCCTCGATTAAAAGCTGTGTTGTATGGAATACCATGATGGTGGATAAGATATCCTTCAAATCCATAAATAGTAGCTTTTGGCAGAAGCATTGTGTACAGAGAAGGCAAATCTGTCCAGAGTAAGCATCTATTCAGGTAAGATCAAAGTGCTGGCTCTTCCATGATGGAAATGCCTCAATGTAATCAGTTTGCCACTAGGTAGATGGCTGATAACTTCAAGGTCATATTGGAGTCTCAGTGTTGGTCTCTGCTGCCAGTGATAAGGCTGTCAGCACTGGCTGTAGCCAGGTCAGCCTGAATACAAGTCCTTGCTGCTGAGCACATTCATACCCTCCTTCCTTGCCAATGTGTCCACTTTATTCATGAGCCCAACAGGCAATCACAGAATTGGTTGGGGAAAGGGACTGACTTGTAGTCATTTAATGGGTTGTCATCATCCCATCTGTCTGTATTAAATTCCCACTCTGCTGAGGTTACCCTTTTGTGAGCATTTAGATGGAACATAAAAATCTGTTTTTTGTTTTTTTGGTTTTTTTTGTAGAGACAGTGTCTAACTTTATCGCCCTCGGTAGAGTGCCGTGGTGTCACACAGCTCACAGCAACCTCCAACTCCAGGGCTTAGGCAATTCTCTTGCCTCAGCCTCCCAAGTAGCTGGGACTACAGGTGCCTGGCACAGCGCCCAGCTATTTTTTTGTTGTTGCAATTTGGCCGTGGCCAGGTTTGAACCCGCCATCCTCGGTATATGAGGCCAGTGCCCTATCTACTGAGCCACAGGCGCAGCCCAAAAGTAAAAATCTTCACATTCTTTGCCTATTCCCAGAGGTCTATCCACTTACCTTATCTTCCTTCAGAGCTCCTTGTTACCAACTTTTCAATCACATTCCTTTCAAGTCTCTGACCATTCAGCCAACCCTTGGTCACAGCCCATGTTACAGACTGAGTGTGCCCCCCTCCCAAATATATATGTTAAAATTCTAACCTCCAATGTGATGGTCTTAGGGGGTAGGACCTTTGGAAGATGATTAGGTCATGAAGGTGGAGCCCTTATGGAAAGAGATGCAAGAGATTCTGCTTTCTCTCTCTGCTTTCCCTCGCCATGTGAGGAGGCACAAGAAGACGGCCATCCGCAGACCAGAAAGAGGCCCTCACCAGACCCCAAAACTACTGGCCCCTTGATCTTGGACTGTCCACTCTCCAGAACTGTAAGAAATAAACGTATGTTGTGTAAGCCACCCAGTCTATGGTATTTCTGTTATACTACTGGAAAAAAGAAATGTCCAAAGGCAAGAGCTAGAACTCATGGATTTCTCTCTGGCCATTTCTTTTCTTTTCTTTTTTTTGAGACAAAGTCTCAAGCCTTCGCTTTGGGTAGAGTGTCATGGTGTCATAGCTCACAGCAACCTCCAACTTGTGCTCAAGAGATCCTCTTGGCTCGGCGCCTGTGGCTCAAGCTGCTAAGGCGCCAGCCACATACACCTAAGGTGGCGGGTTCGAATCCAGCCCAGGCCCGCCAAATGACAATGATGGCTGCAACCAAAAAATGGCCCGGTGTTGTGGTGGGCGCCTGTGGGCCCAGCTACTTGGGAGGCTGAGGCAGTAGACTCAATTGAGCCCAGGAGTTGGAGGTTGCTGTGAGCGGCAATGCCACAGCACTCTACCCAGGGGGACAGCTTGAG
>NW_003852455.1:2577734-2595762 GCF_000181295.1 Otolemur garnettii | reverse complement strand
TTTTTTTTTTTTTTTTTTCAGTTTTTGGCCTGGGCTGGGTTTGAACCCGCCACCTTAGGCATATGGGGCTGGCGCCCTACTCCTTTGAGCCACAGGCACCACCCTTTTTTTTCTTTCGTTTTTTTCTTTTCTTTTCTTTTCTTTTTTTTTTGAGACAGAGCCTCAAGCTGTTGCCCTGGGTAGAGGGCTGTGGCATCACAGCTCACAACAAGTTTTTCTATTTTTAATAGAGATGATGTCTTGCTTTTGCTCAGGCTGGTCTCGAACTCATGAGCTTGAGCTATCCACCTACCTTGGCCTCCCAGAGTACTAGGATTACAGGTGTGATCCACTGATCCCAACCTGACCATTTCTTTTTTTCCAGGCAACACAGCCAGGTCCCCTGCTTACAGTTCTGCTCCCTGGGAGGATATTCCTTCACCACCCTCCTTCAGGACTGCCCCAGAATGAGCTGTATGTCTGCAGCTTTCCACTTGCATGTAGCGGGTGCCAGCATATCATGCAGGACCATCTATGAAGAACCATTGTGTCTGGCCTCTCCTACAACCAAAAAAGAGACCCAATGTCTCATGTAACTCTTTGATTCAGGAGACAACATATTTCTCACTGAGGTGTGCTAGTCTGGCCCATTAACTGAGTCACTAGAAAAGCCGCTTGTCCCGCGTAGAACCTAGAAAAAAAGACTCTACAACAGGTCCAGGATGTCATACAAGCTACTTTGTCACTTGATCTGGTGATTCAAGTGACAGAGCTGATGCTTCAAGTGGCAGATAGGAATGCTATTTGGAGCCTTTGGAAAGCCGTTTCAGATGAATTCACCGTGCAGACCCTTACGGTTCTGGAGCAACCTGCCATCCTCTGCTGATAACCATTCTTCTACTGAGAAGCCGCTTTTGGTCTGCTACCGAGCTTCAGCAGAGACTCAACACTTAACTAGGAGCTACCAATTGACCATGTGACCTGAATTGCCCATCATAAATTTGGTGTTGTCTGACCCACCAATCCATAAATGTGGGCATACACAACAGCACTCCACTGTCAAACAGACATTGCATGTATGAGACCGTGAATACTTAAGGATAAATGAATGTAATTTAAAAGGTCGGTCTCAAAGAATCTAGTTTTGAGTGATTATTTTAAAAACAGAGGTGGGCTGTGCAGATACAATTCTGTGATGGCTCATATCCATATACAACCAGGCTGGGGTCACCTATTGCGGAATACAAATCACCCCCATAATGGGGTGGAAGAAAACAAGGATGATTTATTTGGGGTTTTTTTGGTTTTTTTTGTTTTTGAGGCAGAGTCTCACTCTGTCACCCTCGGTAGAGTCTTGTGCTCAAGTGAAACAATGATGATTTATTATCCCATTATTTCTGTAGGTCAGGAATTCAGATGGGGCACAGCAGTAAAAGATGTCTCTGCTCCATGATATTTGGCTGAAGACTTAAACGCTGAAGAGCCAGAATCATCTGAAGGCTTACCTGCAACTGGGGGATCTGCTTCTAGACATGGCCCCTCACATACCTGGCAAGGTCATGCTAGCACGTCTGTCCTTCCCAACATGGTCCCAACGTGTGAGTATGTGAAAGTCCTCACAGCCTGGCAGCCAGCTTCCCCTAGAGTGAGCAATTCAGGGCCCAGAATAGAAGCTACAATTTTTTTTTTTTTTTTGAGACAAAGTCTCAGTATGTCACCCTTGGTAGAGTGCTGCGGCATCACAGCTCACAGCAACCTCAAACTCTTAGGCTTAAGCAATTCTCTTAGCTCAGCCTCCCAAGTAGCTGGAACTACAGGTACCCACAATGCCTGGCTATTTTCTTATTGCAGTTGTCATTGTTGTTTGGCAGGCCTGGGCTGGGTTCAAACCTGCATGTGGCTGGTGCTGTAACCACTATGCTACAGGCACCAAGTTGGAAGCCGTAATTTTTTAAAAAATGATCTCAGACAGGGTGTGGTGGCTCACACTGATAATCCCAGCACTCTGGGAAGCTGAGGTGGATGCATCCCTTGAGCTCAGGAGTTTGAGACTAGCCTAAGCAATAGCAAGACTCCATCTCAACTAAAAATAGACAAATTAGCTGGGCATTGAACCAGATGCCTATAGTCCCAGCTACTTGGGAGGTTTAGGCAAGGCAAGGGTATCTCCTGAGCCCAAGAGTCTGAGATTGCTGTGAGCCATGATGATACAGCACTCTACCGAGGGTGACAGTGAGACGCCCTCTCAAAAAAATAAAATAAAATAAAAAGATCTCACCTGGGAATTTCCCATCAAATCTGCAATATCCTGTGAGTGATATGGAATGACCCTCTTTAGCACACAAGAAGACTCCAGCAGGGCCACCCTGGAGGCTGACCCCCACATCCATTGGCATGGCAGTCAGTTAAGCCAAATTAGTCAGTATCAACAGAATATTTGAGGGCCAGGAACTGGCAAAGCCACAAGCCTCATGGAAGTAGTTCACTGTCCGGGTTATTCTTGCCAAGGGGTCAATCAACAGTGCTCTTACTCCATCAGATTTTCCATCAGCCCAAATAGCCTTGCTTAGGCTAGAGAGTTTACAGTTTCTCAGAAAGGAAACATCCACGGCACCTTCAAAGCAAAGCCACATGAAGACCCGCTGCTGGGCTGGACGCACTCTTTGCTCACACTATTAGATATAGTTTCCGGATGTACATTGTCTGTGGCTGCCAAGAGATTTAGAGCCGATCAGGAAGGGGTAGTGAAACCACTGCAGGGCTTTAGCAGTGATTCTCCTCTGAGCAAAACTAAAAAGAATTCATAGCAGCATAGTGGATTCGGATGAAAATAGCCTTCCTACCCTTTGTCAACAGAAAGCCATTAGCGTGTGAGCGTGGTGGTGTGAAAGGCACTGTAGGCACCGGCAGGAGTTTCCACTCTGCGTTGTGGCTGGATGTGGGAGCACCTCAGCAGCTGTTCCATTGACCCACAGAACAACTGGAAGCCTAACATTTTTCCTTTTCATCACTTCCCCACCCCCTGGTGAAAGCTTTCCTGCTACTTTGCCTTTCCGGATGGAATGGTGCAGCTGGGGACACCCAAGATAGCTAGCGCCAGAGCATGAGAGCGGGGACAACCAGTGGACGAGATGTGAAAGGGCTTGGTACACATGAGAGAGCCTGACGTGCTGAGAGCACAGACGCAGACCTGCCCAGTGGAGAGGAAGTGTGGCCTGGCACGGAGCATCTTCTCCTTCCTGGGATGACGAGAGGGCAGGAGCCACCACGCACAGGTGTGGTCCTGTGCCTCATGGAGCTCGCTACAACTGAGACCTGGTACTTATGAACAGCTAAGTCACAGTGAAGAGGAAGGAACTTTCCTTCAGGAAAGCAGGCCCTCTGTTTCCATCACACACTGCTATTATCACACTGTGTGACCTAGATCAACCTTGCAATCTGTGTTTTCATCTGTAGATAATAATACCTGTCTCTCTGGGACTTGGACACACAGTTACAAAGTTACACCAAACTCCAAATCCCCATTAGGTGAAAGTCTTGTGGGGGAAACTTTGGGCAAAAATATTATTTTGCTCACTGATAACTCCCCTGACACTCCTGCACTGCATGGCATCATGGCTGGGGCACTGACTTAAGAGCTGGGAGGCTAGACACCTGCTTACTTTGCCTTGCTGGGTGACCTGGGACATGTCGCTCCCCAGGAGACCTGCAAAGTCCCTCCCCAAGTCCCTGAAATAAGAGACTTGACCTCTATAGTCTGACTGCTCTAGTCTTTCTGGCCTTGAGACTAATGCAGTGGTTCTCAACCTTCCTAATGCCACAACCCTTTAATACAGTTCCTTAATCCCACAGGTTGAGAACCGCTGGACTAATGGCTGGAGAGACGGCGTTGTGCGTTGTGGGCTGCAGACCAGGCAGAGACCTGCTTCTGCCACCTCTTCAGGAGAGCTCAGAAGTCATCCTACCTTGTGGTTACTGCCAATCACCTGCGGGGCTTCATCTGCCACACCCAGACCAACTGAATAAGAGTCTGGTGGTGAGGCCCTTGTTTGGGTATTTTTTTAAAAGCTCGCTCCAAGAGGAGGAGCCCCATGTTCATTTGGGGCTGAGAATCACTTAACCCTTCATAATTTACAGCTCTCAGGATAGAGAGAGGGAGAGACTGAGGTCCAGCCACTAACCCAAACACACTGTTAGTTGGCATCAGAGCTGGGACTGGAGCTCAAGTTTGTGAATGCCCATCTCTGAAAAGTATCTCAATGTGATTTCTGGAAATCTCTACCTTCTCCATCTATTGATACATATGAGTTTCCTCAATAAAAACCACTTTCAGTCCTAAAAGTAGCAAAAGAGGGCCATCTCCACACAGAGGGTGAGGACTGCTGGATCGTACCCTGACTCTTGGTTCCTGAGAACTACCTTCTTGGCAATCCCAATTATTGTGGATGTCAATACCAAACTGGACAGTGGGTTCCTGATTCCCAGCTAAATACAGCTTTGCTAAAAACTGAGGAACGAATGATGGGGAATTGCCATAGAAAGTCACATTGGCTCGGCGCCTGTGGTTCAAATGGTTAAGGCGCCAGCCACATACACCTAAGGTGGTGGGTTCAAATCCAGCCCAGGCCCGCCAAACAACAATGACAACTGCAACAACAACAACAACAACAAATAGCCAGGCGTTGTGCAGGCGCCTGTAGTCCCAACTATGTGGGAGGCTGAGGCAAGAGATTTGCTTAAATCCAAGAGTTTGAGGTTGCTGTGAGTTGTGACGCCATGGCACTCTATGGAGGGTGACATTCTGTCAAAAGAAAGAAAGAAGTAAGGAAGGAAAGAAAGAAAAGAAAGAAAGAAAGAGAAAGAAAGAAAGTAAGCAAAGACATCTATCAAGAAAATCTGCTCCCACTTCAGCTCTCTTGTCTTCACAGAGGGACACCTGTGGGCTGCCTCCCAGCCAAAGGCGTTTTGGCAGAGGCTTTTTTGCTTTCTCAGTAGACAGGCAAGCTCCATACCATCTACAGAGTTCAGAGCAAGAGAGAAAGATCAGGAGACAGTCTAAGATGCAGCTTCCTCTCTGGCTAATTGACACTCAGAAGGGCCACCCTTCCTCCCACGCCATGTGAGCCACAGCTACAGGACCTCACCACATCCCTGCTCCTCTTGCAGGAAACCCACTGAAACTAAGTAGCAGAGGAGTTGCTTTAATATCCTGCTTTATCCTTTTCTAGCCAAGAGATCTAAGATTCTGTAATAGCAGAAAGAGGTTATGGACCAATATTCTGTAGAGTTGGAGTCTGCCTTTGAATGTTTGATTTACCTGCTACAAGACCTTGGATAGATCCTTTAATTCCTCTGAGCTTCTGGCACCTCAGCTTCCAAGTGGGGAACTGGAACACTACCCTGTCTACCTTTCTGGGTTATGACAAAGATCAATCTCGTTAAAGTGTGTGAAAGACCTTTGTAAGCTGGAAAAACTGCTAGAATGAGGGCCTTTGTTGGGGGGAAATTGAGGTTTGGATGAAAGTGCAAATACTCAAAAGGATCAATTTTGCAGGGAACTGAAATATTTGCCCAAATCACTTGAAAGTTGGGAAACACAGTATATATCCCCACAAGTAAGAGCCAATATGTTCCAACACCCCACTGGATTCCTGAAACTGAGGTTGTTGCAGAACCCTCTACAGCAGTGGTTCTCAACCTGTGGGTCATGATCCACAGGAACTGTATAAAAGGGCCACAGCATTAGGAAGGTTGAGAGCCACTGCACACAGTATATAATATATCTTTTACTAAATATCCATACATACGATAAAATTTAATCTATAAATTAGGCATAGTAAGAGATTAATAACAACTTTTTTTTGTTTGTTTTGAGACAGAGTCTCACTTTGTCGCCCTCAGTAGAGTGCTGTGGTGTCGTAGCTCATAGCGACTTCAAACTGTAGGGCTCCAGCGATTCTCTTGCCTCCGCCTCCTGAGTAGTTGGGACTAGCACCTGCCACAATGCCGGGCTATTTTTAGAGATGTGGTCTCACTCTGGCTCAGGCTAGTCTCAAACCTGTGAGCTCAGGCAGTCCACTCACCTTGGCCTCCCAGAGTGCTAGGATTACAGGCGTGAGCCACTGCGCCTGGCCAACAATAACTTATAATGAAATAAAACAGTTATGACAACAGGCTGGAATAAAAGTTATGTGAATGTGGTCTCTCTCTAAATATATCTTATTGTACTGTACTTACTCCTCTTGTGATCTGTTGACCTGATAACCCCAGTGGCTACTAGGTGACTAACAGGCAGGTTGTATGTATAGCATGAATACTCTGGTCAAAGAGAGGAGCTGCAGCTCAAGCAGAACAGAGTGAGATTTCATCACCTCATTTGAAACAATACAAAATGTAGAACTTATAAATTATTTCTGGAATTTTCCATTAAACATTTTCAGACAGCAATTTACTATGGGTAACTGAAACCATAGAAAGCAGAACTATGGGCTGGGCGCCTGTGGCTCAATCAGCTAAGGTGCCAGCCACATACACCTAGGATGGCGGGTTCGAATCCAGCCCGGGCCCGCCAAACAACAATAATGGCTGCAACCAAAAAAAAAAAAAAATAGCCAGGCATTGTGGCAGGCGCCTGTGGTCCCAGCTACTTGGGAGGCTAAGGCAGGAGACTCGCTTGAGCCCAGGAGTTGGAGGTTGCTGTGAGCTGTGAGGCCACAGCACTCTACCCAGGGGGACAGCTTGAGGAACTGTCTCAAAAAAAAAAAAATACAATTGACCCTTGAACAACACAAGTTTATACAGGTCCACTTACACATGCAGACTCTTGAAACAGCAAGACCAATCCCTCCTCTTCTTCCTGCTCCTCAGCCTACACAACGTGAAGGTGATCACAAGGGTGAAGACACTTAACAATTCACTTTCATTTAATGAATAGTAAATATATTTTCTCTTCTTTGCCATTTTCTTTCTTTCTTTTTTTTGAGACAGAGCCTCAAGCTGTTGCCCTGAGTAGAGTGCGGTGGCATCATAGCTCACAGCAACCTCCAACTCCTGGGCTCAAGCGAGTCTCCTGCCTCAGCCTCCCAAGTAGCTGGGACCACAGGTTCCCACCACAACACCTGGCTATTTTTTGGTTGCAGCCGTCATTGTTGTTTGGCGGGCCCAGGCTGGATTCGAACCCACCAGCTCAGGTGTATGTGTCTGGCGCCTTAGCCGCTTGAGCCCCAGGCACCGAGCCTTCTTTACTATTTTCTTAGTAATATTTTATTTTTCATAAGTTACTTTATTGTAAGAATATGGTATATGATTCATATAACACACAAAATATGGGTTAATGGACTATAGTATTAGTAAGCCTTCTCGTTAATAGCAGGCTAGCAGTAAAATTTGGGGGAAGTCATCAGTTATACACAGATTTTCAACTGTGTGGGGAGTGAGTGTCCCTAACCTCTGTGTTGTTCAAAGGTGTAATAAAAATTTATTTCTCATGGTTCTGGAGGTTGGGAAATCCAAAAGCAAGGTTCAGTGTTTGTGAAGGCCCCTTCTTCACAGATGAGGCTAGGTGTCCTACAGGTGGAAGGGACGTAATAGTAAAAGGGATGAACAAATGCTGTGTTCTCATGTGGCAGATAGATGGAAAGGCCAAAAAGGGGGCCTACTTCCCTCCAATCCCTTTCTCAGGTTTCTAATCTCTTAGTACTGTTGCACTGGGGGTTGAACGTGAACATGAATTTTGGAGCGGACACAAATATTCAAACTACAACACATATATATTCATTGGAGCTAAGGAGTAGCTATTATAGGCATGTTATGTACGTCCACAACAAAAAGAACTAAGAATGCAATTCAGTTTCATGAAAGCCTACTGGTAAATGTTATTAATATGTGCCTCAAACTATGTTGGGCATTGCTATAGGAAGAGAGATCTCACGGTCAGTTTTATAATGGAAGTAAACGATTGAATGTCTCTTGGGGAGATCAGGAAGGGTTTGAGGAAGAGGTGGCAGAGAGGAAGTACTGAGAGCATCAACCAGGCAGGGGATCACTGAGCAGGGGAAACTCTGGGCATGGCTTGACTAAGTTGTATTTACTACAGAGGAGCATTGTGCTGAGTGCTTTACATGCACTGTCTCATTTGCATCCATGAGATAGGTATTTTTATTCCCATTCTACAGATGAAGAAAATGGAGTTTGTACGATTGCGAAGCCAGCAAACAGCAAAAACAGGATGCAGATGCTGGTCTGCCCCCCACGTCCCGGCTCTCGTGTAGTCCAGCATGGATGAGATGAATTGTTTATGAGCAGTACAATGGGAGAAGACACAGGATGGAGACAAGTTATACAACAGTGCCGTGAAACGATCTTGGGTGTGTTGAAAACAGTTTTAAAGATCATTAAGTTATTTTTGAAAGAAGTTCAAAGCACAGTAAGTATATATTATTTAACTCCTTTTTTTTTTTGATCAACGTAATTTAAGTGTGCCACAGAAGTTTAACTATTATAGGTTTGAATGTGCCATGAGATAAAAAAGGTTAAAAAATGCTGCTATAGAACATCTTGTTTACGGATTCTGAGGAGTCTTAACATATAGGCCAGGGGTACACAGGTTTTTAAAAAGGGGGGAGAGAGCCGGGAGTGGTGGCTCACACCTGTGATCCTAGCACTCTGGGAGGCTCAGGCAGGTGGATTGTTTGAGCTCACAGGTTCAAGACCAGCCTGAGCAAGAGCAAAAAAGTGAGACCCCCCCATCTCTACTAAAAATAGAAAAAATCTGAGGCAAGAGGACCGTTTGAGCCCAAGAGTTGGAGGTTGCTGTGAGCAGTGACACCACGGCACTCTACTCAGGGCAAAAGCTTGGGTTCCCCCTCGCCCCGAAGGCGGGGGGAGAGTGTGATTAGAATTGTATCTAGAGGTCACAAGTGCATTTAGGAGGCTGTAGCCACAGTACAGGCTCAGAGTAAGTGAATCCCCACTTGCCATCAAACTTTAATACTTGGAAGGGTAGTCTACAGACCAGCAGCTCTGCAGCACCTTGAACTTGTTGGAAAAAGGCTCTCTTCAGCTCACCCAGACCTACTAACTCAGAATCTACATTTTAACATGAAGGCTGGATGTTTATAACATACACTGGTATTTAACCAGCATTGTCATAAAGGACTAAAGTTCTGCTTATAGGAGTCACTTCTAGAGATGCAAACCTTTTCTCTCTTTTTTTTTTTTTTTTTGGACAGGAAGTAGGATTTATTTTTATTATTGGTAGGCACAATTGATATGCAACACTGTGTTAAGGCCTCATTAGTGCAGGGCCCGCCACTTATCCAGGGGGCCACAATTGGGGATGTATTTGACCCCACAGCCATCTGGGATGAGCCACTTCTCAGCCACCATGTCTTCAAATTCATCTGAGTTAAACTTGGAAAAACCCCATTTCTTGGAGATGTGAATCTTCTGATGGCCAGGAAACTTGAACTTAGCCCTGCGAAGGGCCTCAATCACATGCTCCTTGTTCTGTAGTTTGGTGCGGATGGACATGATGACTTGGCCAATGTAAACCCTGCCCACAGTGCCCTGGGGCTTTCCAAAGGCACCACGCATACCTGTCTGGAGTCTAGATTGGGACAGCACAAGGTCTAACACATGAACATGAATTGGAAAGGAATGTCTCCACGGTCCCTTAGAGCAACCTATACAAGCAACAGGCTGCATACACTACCAAGAAGGCTGCTGTTTACAGCCACTGCACACCAGGCCCTCATGAGGAAAGGAGCATGGTTGGCTTAATTAGCTGCAGATTCGCAAACCTTTTCTGATCACAGATTCCTTGGAGAATCAGAGAAAAGCTAAGGAATCAGAATGCAGATGCATGCCCTTCAGCTCTAGGGTAAGGTGACCAGATTTTAACATTGGTAAAGTGGGACACCATTGATGGGGGGGGGGAGGGGTGAGGCGGAGGAGGTGTGTGTTCTTGATTAGAAATTTGGTCTATATGGAGCAACAAAAATTTTCATAGAACGCAGATATAGTATTGTAATATATTTTTTAATTTCAACATAAGTACAATTTACAAATATAATACATTTTAAAAAATCATGTATAGGGAGGCGCCTGTGGCTCAAAGGAGTAGGGCACTGGTCCACCTGGGCGACCTTGCCCAGGAGGGGAGTAGGGAGTTTACATTAGTCTTTTCATTTCCAAATAAAGTTACATTAACCTCTTCATTCCCAAATAGAGTTACATTAACCTTTTCAGCAGCCCAAAACCGTATATTCCCTTCCCGTTGTCCCACACTTCCCTAGATTGTTGTGTATTCTTTTTAAAAATTGGGACTTTTAAAAAACGTCATGGGATGCAGGACAAATTGTTAAAAATCAGGACTGTCCACCAAAAGCGGGACGTCTGGTCACCTTACTCTGGGGGTTCACAGCACCCTGAAGAGCCTTAAAATCACTGTAGGGTCTGTAAAGGAATCCCTGAATCTTAAGTCATTAATTATTTATTTGGGAGGGCTGGAGAGAAGAAGTTTACAGTTAAACGAAATATATTGAAAAACGTTAAAGTCTGAAGCCATTGCTGTCATTTTAGGGATCTCTTCAGAGCCCAGGCAGGGAAGGCTTTGGTCACTGCAGCCAGGGCCAGGATTTGGCTCCCACCCCCACCCCCTTGCATTGTTCTCCAAATCCCTTGGTGATATGAGCAGATACCCTGGAGGGGCCAAATAAGGGCCCCCCCTGGCTTCCTTGAGCAGGACAGGGCCTGCCTGTGTGCTTTTCTTTAGTGTCAGAAAAGCCAAAATTAGCCTCACTTTTGTTCTTTTCTCAGGAGCCTCTAAATTGTATCTCAGGAAAGGATTATTGTGCTCTAGGGACCCTATCTTATCATGGGGTGTGGGGGAGGTGATGAGTGAAAGGAAAATGGTCTTTGACAAATTGGTTCAATTCGGACAATCACATGACTTTCCAATAATCGCCCACCAGTGCTTTAGTGAGGCTATTGTTTCAGTGCCTGCCTGAATATTTAGCCAAGTAGGAGGCCTGGGAGGGCTGGAGAGCTGTGATGGTGTGGGAAAATGACTGTTCCTGGTGATCACTTTGCATTTTGTTGCCCAGGAGACTCTGTCCACAACTTTCATTCTTTACCACTAAGTTTGAAGGGCTGATAACACTCTGGAAGTGAGGCGCTGCTGCCTGCGGGGCACTCACTGCCAGAATGCACAGAACTGGGGGAGATTCCCTCTGTAGCGATTGGGGAAGGGGCTTTGCAGGTGGTGGCACTTGAGCCCAGTTTGATTCTGCTCTTCCCTGCCTTGTGGCTGATGGGGCTGCATTGCTGACCCCTTTGAGGAGATATGGAAATATTCTTTTACTTTTCCTGGTGAACACTGCTCAGAAAAACAAAATCACACAGAGTGAGCCAGGGGACAAAGGAGACCTGAGCTGCTGGAGCTGAAGGTATCACGCAAAGAATTCAAGGCATGACCAGGCATCTGCCCTTGTGCAGCTTTTCAAAAATTCCTGGGTCTCTAGGGAGAGAGAGCACGAGTTCCAGGGTGACCTCACTCTGCTTTACTCAGCCTGACATCACAGGACATTCGGGGGACGGGGGGGGGGGGGGGGAGCCACAGCATGTGAGAATGTGTGTTATCGATGGGGAACACTTTTCCCCTGCGCTCATGTGGTCATCTGTCTGATATGCTGGTGGGTGGAGGTGGGCAGAAGGGAAGGGAGTGTCCAGTCACCGGCGACAGAAAAGAGCCATGAGGTCATTGGAGCCCGATGCTTTCCCTGCTGACCATTGGCAGCAATTGTCTTCCCAGCTTCCATTCCCAAGGGTTCACCTCCGCTCCCACAGAGGGCTTTGATATTGGGATTCCTGCTGTGGATGTACATTTTCTTCCATCTGCCCTGATAGCCAGGCAGGATTTATTATTCAGCAAGATAGTTGAGATTTAACTGAGAACTGTCATTTTGTTTCCAACTTTTGATGACAGTTCCCTCACACCTGCCCAGGCATAACCGGGTAAGCAGTGCTCACCACTCTCTCCACCACCTGCCTTGCCCCCTCCCCCCACACATCCAGTGTCCTTCACTACGGATCTCACCAGGATTTGGGATTCCTCCCACTCTTCCACCCCTATACCACTGAATCAGCATCACTGATCAGGAGCTGAGACCTGAAAATCTACTATCAGGAAACCACCCCAGCAACTGCGGCAACCTGAGTCTGACAATCAATGAACTAGCTGATCTTTAAGAAGCTATTTAGCTCCAATGTTCTAGGATCAAAACATTCTGAGAAATGTCAGCCGCAAAGGAAGAAGCACATGGCCTCCCACTTGTGCAGGGGTCTCAGTCCTCTTACCTCCATGATCCTCAACCCTAGCTGCACATTAGAATCATGCCTGAAGTTTTATCATTCATTTATCTGGAGACAGTCTCACTCTGTTGTCCAGGCTAGGGTGCCATGGATCAGTCTAGCTTACAGCAACTTCAGACTCCTAGGCTTTAGCAATCCTCCTGCCTCAGCCACCTGAGTAGCTGGGACTACAGGCGCCTGCCACAGCACCTGGCTAATTTTTCTATTTTTAGTAGAGACCGGGTTTCTGCTCTTCCTTGGGCTGGTCTCGAACTCCTGAGCTCCAGGGATCCTCCCACCTTGGCCTCCCAGAGTGCTAGGATTACAGGTGTGAGCCATCACACTGGGCCTATGCCTGGGGTTTTAATAAATTACATATCATGCCATTTCCAAGAAGATATTGGACATGTGGGCTTCTCTCCCCCTTTCTCTAAAAAAGTAAAAAAAAAGAAAAAGGCTGTGGAATCCCAGGCAATGTTTCCATGAGAAGTGTAGTTATTGAGACCTGGTCATCTCTTTGGGAATCCTGATGAGGACAAATTGCATGGAACCTCAGAAGACACCCTTCTGAACAGAGTGGGCTATGGGGAGTCAGGACTTACTGTAATAAGTTTCTTTAAGAGAATAGCCTTATTGTCTGTGCAAAGATGTGCTCTTGGAGCCTTTAGGTCCCAAATTGGCGAAAAATTCCTGCAGGTGCTAGGGTGGACCTCTGGGGAGGAGAGGGCAGGAGAGGGAAGCTGGTTCCCGCTGCTGGTGCGGCTAGGAGCAGGTCTGACTCAGCATTCCGGAGCCAGCTGGTGTCCTGGAAGGAGGCTGTGTAGGTGGACTACTATATAGGGAGCCCAGGTGGGGCTTCTCTTGGCCACAGTTACCAAAAGGGGTGGGAGTGGTCTCTTCTTGAAGGGCTACAGCTGGCAGAGGCTATTAGGAGCAGTCAGTGGGCACCAGCTGAGGACAGGGGTGGGGACCAGTGTCCGACAGTGACACCATGAGGCAGTGAGAAGTCACAGCAGAGGTAATCATAACGGCTAATTTCTTTGGTTTTATTTGCCCAGCATTTATCAAAGTGCCTTACACCTATTTAATAATATTTAGTAGGCTCTGCTGTGCTGTCCTGATTCACCAGGGCCATGTCCAGGACTGAGCTGGGCCCTGCTTCCACTCCCTGGAAGTCGAGTGCTGCCAGTGCTCCCCTGGCAGGGACACTGACTCACTCAGGACAGTGTGGTGAGTCACTGCTTGCCTTTGGGAGCTACCTCCTGGTTAAGGTGCAGTCAAAGGGGCAACATCCTCTGTCACTCTCTGCTCACTCAGGAAACAGTGGGGCACTTCTCAGTCCTGTCTGCTCTAAAGTGCAAAGGGCTTTACTCATACAATCTCATAAAAAGTCCTCACGCCCTTGAGGACTAAAAGACATCCCAGGTGAGTTTTACAGAATTCAGGAACTAAACCTAAAATGGGAGAAACCAGTTGGGTGCAGTAGCACCCACCTGTAGTCCCAGCTACTGAGGTGGGAGGATCTCTTGAGACCAGGAGTTCGATGCCAGCCTGGGCAACACTATAAGACCATTTCTTCAAAAAAAAAAAAAAGAAAGAAAGAAAAGAAAGAAAGAAACCTATAAAACAACAGCATTGCTTCATGCTGAGGAAGTAATCATAGTAACTAAACTCTCTTTGGCATTTAGGACTTGAAAAGGCCCTTTCATGGTTTCTTTTCAGTGTTCACAGCCACCATTCAATAAGACAGGCAGAAGGGGAGTAAATTTAGGCCAGGTATGGTGGCGCATGCCTGTAATCCTAGCACTTTGGGAGGCCAAAGTGGGTGGATCCCCTGAGCTCAGGCGTTCAAGACTAGCCTGAGGAAGAGGGAGACCCCATCAAATAGAAAATCCTGGGTGCTGGGTGCTGTGGCAGGCACCTGTAGTCTCAGCTACTCAGATGGCTGAGGCAGGAGCATCCCTGAGCCCATGAGTTTGAGGTTGCTGTGAGTTGTAACACCACAGCACCTAGCCTAGGGCAACAGAGTTGAGACTCTGTCTCAAAAAAAAAAAAAAAAAGTGCAAATTTTTTTCTTTTTTAAGAAGAATACTGGGAATGGGTGAGTGGTGGGAGTCAGGACTTGTCTGTCCCCAGCCAAAACTGGCTCTCTGGAGACCACCGTGGTGCTGACAGCACCAGACATTCATGTGCTCCTGCTCCAGGCAAGCACTGCTCCGTCAGGGACTGGCGGCAGCACTTCTGAGCCTGGCGCTTTATTGTGTACTATCTTATCTTAATAGGAAAAGGCAATTCAGGGGAAGAATTTCCTTGTCACGGTGCTCCAGACTTTCCATTGTCCAGCTTTCTTAGCCCCGGTTCATCCCCTGGATCTGACCATTACTCATATCCATGAAGGCCCCTTATCAGGGCTGTCTGAGATATAGGGCCTATTTTTTTCTCAGACCCAGACAAACTGGAATCTGTCCACCCTTTTAGGCCTGTCATCGTACCATGGTTAGTTAGCTCAGACTTCAGCCACATCAGGGAAGCTGTTGAAAGGTAGTCCCTGGTGATCCAGCTCTTTTCCTTCACAAAGGCTTAGAATTTCAGGATCCTGTACTGGCGAGTTTGATGGAGGTCCTCAGAGAGCTATCGCATGATGGGGCCAACTGGGAGAGTCTTTCATTTTCTTTTTCTCTTTCTTTCTTTCTTTCTTTTTTTTTTTTTTGATACAGAGACTCACTTTGTCACTCTTGGTAGAGTGATGTGGCATCATAGTTCACAGCAACCTCAAACTCTTGGGCTCCAGCTATCGTCTTGCCTCAGTTTTTCATTTTTAGTAGAGATGGGGGGTCTCACTTGCTCAGACTGGTCTCGAACTTGTGAGCTCAAGTGATCCACTAACCTCAGCCTCCCAGAGCATTAGGATTACAGGCGTGAGCCACTGCGCCCAGCTATGTGAGAGTCTTTTTTTACTCCTGTACTTTCTTCCCCAGCTTTCTTTGATAAACTTCCAACCTATGGAAAAGATAAAAGACTAATACAATGAACTTGTTCATACAATTTTCCCAGACTTACCCATCGTTCCCCTTTTGTCACACTTGCTTTCTCTCTCTCTCTGCGTACATTTATATACCTGAAAAACATACACGTTTGTCTGTTGAAACTTTTAAAAGTTGCAAAATCACAATGTTTCACGTGTTCAGCATATAAATTCTAAGGGGCATTCTCCTATGCAACCATAATAATATTCTCACTTTCAAGAAATGAAATGTATTCATTTTTTTATTCCAAATTAATATGAGGGTACAAATTGTTAGATTGCATTGTTCTCACTTCCAGGGTAAAGTTCCATTTGTAGAAGAGCCCCTCACCCAAGGGGTGTGTTATACACCCTCACGATGTGCACAATAGGTGAGATCTCGCCTCATGCCTTCCCTCCTTCTGCCAAGTGTCCTCCCCCCTCTTTCCTCCCCTCCCTCTTCTCCCTGCCCCTATACTAAACTATATTTGTATTTTATTATTTGGGCATGTAACTGTTTATGCATTGGTTTCATATTAGTATTGAAATGTATTCACATATCCCTGATCGTCCCAATAATTCCATATAGCTCCTCCTACCCTACCTCCACTTTAGACTATTTTATTTTGAGACAGGGGCTTGCTCTATCCCCCAGGCTGCAGGGCAGTGTTGTCATCATAGCTTACTGTAGCAGTGTCATCACTGTACACTGCAGCCTAGAACTCCCAGGTTCAAGTGATGTTCCTGCCTCAACCTCCCAAGTAAGGGGACTACAGATGCACACCACCTGGCCTGGATAATTTTTCTGTTTTTGTAGAGATAAAGTCTTGCTGGGGTGCTCAGGCTGGTCTTGAACTCCTACCTCAAATGATTCTCCCACCTTGGCTTCTGAAAGTGCTAGGATTATAGGCATGAGCCACAGCACCTGGCCTTTAGACTCCTTTAAAGTAGAACAGTTCTCTTTTCTGGTCTTTAGTGACCTTAATATCTTTAAACATCCAGACTAGTTCTTTTACAGAATGTCCCACAATGTGGATATGTATGGTTGTTGCCACAAAAATACATTCGGATTAAAATATTTTAGTGGGAACACTTCCTAGGTGATGATGTATCCTGTTCCAGAAACTACATCAGGAGGCACATAATGTGATTTTATCCCATTTTTGGTGTTGATTAAACTGATATCCTCATTAAGGCGACTCACTTCGGGTGGGGCAGGGGAGGGGGGAACATTCCCTTTGTAATTCATAAAGTAACCTTCAGGGCAGTAACTTTGAGACAGTATGAATGTTCTATTATCAATAACCTTTCACCCAGTGCTTTCAGCAACTACTGAAATCCTTTCCTGCTGATTATTATTATTATTATTTTTTTTTTTGAGACAGAGCCTCAAGCTGTCCCCCTAGGTAGAGTGGCATGGCATTACAGCTCACAGCAACCTCCAACTCCTGGGCTCAAGCGAGTCTCCTGCCTCCGCCTCCCAAGGAGCTGGGACCACAGGCACCCGCCACAACGCCTGGTTATTTTTTGGTTGCAGCCGTCATTGTTGTTTGGCGGGTCCGGGCTGGGGATTCGAACCCGCCACCTTAGGTGTACGTGGCTGGCTCCTTAGCCGGTTGAGCTATAGGCGCCGAGCCCCTGCTGATTATTATTACGGTAGTTGCAAAATGGTGGATGGCTTTTTCAGTTTGTTTTTATGTATTTTAAAAAGAAATATATATTATAGAAAATGTGTAAAATATTGAAAAACACAAAGAAAACATCCCTTCTACATACACACAGACAGCATGATAAAAAATACATGTATTAATGTTCAGCACAGTTCTTTATGAATTTCCCCTTTCCTAATATTTACACAGACTTTATTTGGGGGAGCATATATATATTTATAGCTTTCTTTTGCTTTGCCTAATTATAAATAGACATATGTTAATTTAAAAAGTTTGTAAAGCCTTAAAAGGGATAACATTCATAATCTTGTCCATGACATTGTCGTTTTATTTTTCATAGGTCCCTTTCCTTATTTAGACTAAGGCTGCTAGAAAAAATCTGTCCTTTTTTTTTTTTTTGGAGACAGAATTTTGCTTTGTCACCCTGGGTAGAGTGCTATGGCGTCACAGCTCACAGCAACCTCAAACTCTTGGGATCAAGTGATTCTCTTGCCTCAGCATCCCAGTAGCTAGGACTACAGGTGCCTGCCACAATACCCAGCTATTTTTAGATGGGGTCTCGCTCTTGCTCAGGCTGGTCTCAAACCTGTGAGGTTAAGTAATCCACTTGTCTCAGCCTCCCAGAGTGCTGGGATTACAGGCGTGAGCCACCGTGCCCAGCCTAAATTCTGTCCTTTTTCTCCCCTTCCCTGATAACTACTTGTCTGTCATATTCTCCTGGGGGTCTCTTTTGCATGTTTTCTCTGGTTTGGGAGCAGTTTCTATCAGGTTTCCTTGGCAATGATCTTAAACCACAGCAGCTACTTGAACCAAGGGACTTCTCTTGGAATACAAGAGATGTTTGTACCACAAGCTTTAAAGAAAAGGAAATTTTATTTTTTATTTATTTATTTATTTATTTTTTTGAGACGGAGCCTCAAGCTATCCCCCTGGGTAGAGTGCCATGGCCTCACAGCTCACAGCAACCTCCAACTCCTGGGCTCAAGCGAGTCTCCTGCCTCAGCCTCCCAAGTAGCTGGGACTA
>NW_003852455.1:2575278-2576435 GCF_000181295.1 Otolemur garnettii | reverse complement strand
CGCCTTAGCTGCTTGAGCCACAGGCGCCGAGCCGCTTAAGTGATTCTCTTGTCTCAGCCTCCTAGTAGCTGGGACTATAGGTGCCTGCCACAATGCCCAGCTTTTTTTTTGTTATTGTTGTCATTGTTGTTTAGCAGGCCCTGGCCAGGTTCAAACCCACCAGCCCTGGTACATGTGGCAGGGGCCCTAATCACTGAGCTACGGGCGCCAACCCAGACTTTACATCTTTTGTATTAACCTGGATGGAGATGGAGAACATTCTACTTAGTAAAGTATCACAAGACTGAAAAAGCAAGTATCCAATGTATTCAACACTAATACGAAAAAGGTAGGTGAACAAATAGATACCAGCATGAAAGAAAAATACAGTTAAATTTGAGTGGGGGGTAGGAGGAGGAGGGAGGAGGATTGGTATGCTCTCACTTAACAGGCACAATGAAAGGGTATATGGCACACCTCCTGGGTGCGGTGCACAGCTATAACTTGGACTCCACTTAATAAACTCAAACAACATGACCTAATCATCTGTACCCTCCTATTAATCTGAAAAACAAAAATAAAATAAAATTTAAGAAGTGTAATTGCATGAGGTGGGATCTCACCAAATGTGCACATTGTGAGGGTATATAACACGCCCCCTGGGATTCTACAAATGGAACTTTACCCTGGAAGTGAGAACAATGCAACCTAAAAATTGTACCCGCGTATTAGTTTGAATAAAGTTTTAAAACAAACAAACAACAACAAAAAATATAGTAGAACCTCCATAGTTGACTACCTCCTTAAGTTAATCCAATCTTCACAGACTGGACATGGAAGTCTGACCTCTATATATTGGCTACTTCTATAAGTTGTACTTGACCACGGGACTGTGACACACAATATTAATTCACTCTCTATAACTTGACCAGTTGTGTCTGCTCTACACCCAGGGGTAGAAAGTGTGGGCTTTGCCCCTTACTTGTATTTTCTTTAGTGTAAATTCTTTTTCACATGTTATTATTACCATGTGTTGGATTAGCCTAATGGCCTATTGTTCATCATGTGTTGCAGATTCTTTCTTTTTTTTTTGAGACGGAGCCTCAAGCTATCCCGCTGGGTAGAGTGCCATGGCATCACGCTCACAGCAACCTCCAACTCCTGGGCTCAAGCGAGTC
>NW_003852455.1:2572521-2575156 GCF_000181295.1 Otolemur garnettii | reverse complement strand
CTGGCCATTTTTTGGTTGCAGCCATCATTGTTGTTTGGTGGGCCCAGGCTGGGGATTCGAACCCGCCACCTTAGGTGTATGTGGCTGGTGCCTTAGCCGCCTGAGCCACAGGCGCCGAGCCTGCAGATTTTTTTCAATGTGAAGGAGTAGTCTTACTAGAAAATTTTACGATTGATTGAGACATGATGGCCCAAAGGAAAGAACTCAAAAAGCTGACACCTTCAAGGAACAGGCTGACCTTCTGGAAAGCAACAGCCAAAGAAACATGACAGAACATCACAGTTAGCAACAAAAATGTAAACATGAGTACTTGGAGAGAGTCCTTGTAAGGAAAGTGGAGACTACAACAGAAAAGGAGTAAAATTTCTTTGGAGGAAGTCAGTGAAGCCACATTGGGCTGGTGCGAACAAAGGAGGCCAGTTAATGCCCAAATCTCCAGGCTGATGATCCAAGAAGTCAATAAAAAGCTTGTACAGGAATTCAGGGTGGCAGATTTCCAAGCATCAAGTAGTTGGCTCAAGAAATTTAAACTGTACAAGTCGGAGCAAGAGCAAGACTTCATCTCTACTAAAAATAGAAAAATTAGTCAGAGAATGTGGCTGGTGCCTGTAGTCCCAGCTATTTGAGAGGCTGAAGCAAGAGGATATCTTGAGCCCAAAAATCTGAGGTTGCTATGAGCTATGATGCTATGGCACTGTACCCAGGGTGACAGACTGAGATTGTCTCAAAAACAAACAAAGAAAAAAAGAAAGAAAGAAAGAAAAGAAAAGAAATTGAAACTGCCACATGAGAGCGCTCAGAAAGTCTTTTGAGGTGAATCCAATGATCCAACGAAGTTCCAGTAGATGTTGTTGATGAACTCATCAAAAAGTTCCTGGACTTCACCAGAGGCTTCAAAGATGACAACATCTTTAACACTTACAAGTTTGGACACTTTTTCAAGGTGATGCCTGACAGCAGCCTCATCATGAAGTGTGACAAATCTAAGAGCAGAAAACATTCCAAAGAATGTTTCACCGTCTTACTTTGCCCTAGCTCAACCAGAGAGAATCTAAAGCCCTTGGTGACTGGTGAATCAGGAAAGGCATACACATTCAAGAACCTAAAGCTCGATGACCTCCCCGCCACCTGGGAATCAAACAAACATGCATAGATGACTAGTGTCTTGTTTGAGTAGGTAAGGGGTATTGACTGAGAAATTAAGAAGAAACAGGTTATTGTACTGACAGTAGATAACTGTCTTGCCCACTTGCAAGTGACACTGAAATTTCTGCCTCCAACATGACCTCAAAAAATCCATCCTCTTGACCAAGGCATCATTAAGGCATTTAAAATGCATTACTGAGCCCAGCTCCTGAAGAGGGTCATTGCTAAAACACTAACCTGTGGTCTGCCTTTGGAATCAACTTCATCCACTGCAAATCAGATCTGTGGATCAGTGTTGCTTGGAATGGCCAGAAACAATATAGAAGTGTTTCAAGAAAGTTGGATTTGTCACAATCCAAAAGCATGATATTTTGGTTCCATCAGACAATCCATCTCCCAAGGCAGAATGGGAAAGAGTAGATTTTGAAGGTGTTGTTGCAATGAGTGTGGAGGTGGAGACCTATAATGAATTTTAGCCAGAAGCAGTTCTCCAAGCAATATTGACTAAAGTGCAGGCTCAGTGCCCGTAGCACAGTGGTTATGGCACTGGCCACATGCACTGAGGCTAGTGGGTTTGAACCTGGGCTGGGCCACCTAAAAAATATAACAATGACAACTGCAACTAAAAATAGGTGGACATTGTGGCAGCACCTGTAGTTCCTTGGGAGGCTGAGGCAAGAGAATTAAGTCCAAGAGTTACAGGTTGCTGCAAGCTGTGACACCACAGCACTCTACTGAGGGTGACATAGTGAGACTCGGTCTCAAAAAAAAAAAAAGGAAAAAGAAAGAAAGAAATTGTAGAGACTCCAAAAGGAGAAGATGTCAGGCATCAGATAATACACTTGAAGTCATTTGCTGTGGAAAAAAACCCTGGTATGCTGAGTGGTGTAGCCAGCATTGAGATTGCTTTCTCTATATTTGTATAATCAGAAACAGACCGGCTCGGCGCCTGTGGCGCAAGTGGCTAAGGCACCAGCCACATACACATAAGGTGGCGGGTTCAAATCCAGCCCAGGCCCACCAAACAACAATGATGGCTGGAACCAAAGGATGGCCAGGCATTGTGGTGGGCGTCTGTGGTCCCAGCTGCTTGGGAGGCTGAGGCAGGAGACTCACTTAGCCCAGGAGTTGGAGGTTGCTGTGAGCTGTGATGCCACAGCACTCTACCCAGGGGGATAGCTCAAGGCTCTGTCTCAAAAAAAAGAAAAAGAAACAGACCAAGATTGACTCTTTTTTCAGAAAGGATGATTAAGCCACAAGAAAACACTAAATGTCTTGATTTTGTATGATACTGTATATATGATTTTACTGTTTGATTTTGTATGATATTCTCTAATAAAAGTTGTACAAGAAAGGAAAGTGCATGTATTTATCAGTTTAGTAGGTCTAGTTCCTTATGTTGACCAACTCTGTGTGTTGACCAGTTTGTTACAGTCACTTGCATGGTCAACTTACAGAGATTGTACTGTAATTTCTCAATGAGAGTGTT
>NW_003852455.1:2570761-2572286 GCF_000181295.1 Otolemur garnettii | reverse complement strand
CCCGCCACCTTAGGTGTACATGGCTGGCGCCTTAGCCGGTTGAGCTATAGGTGCCGAGCCGAGAGTGTTTCTTAAAGACTGGTAATCCTACGGTAATTGAATCACTTGAGGAGTTGTTTTTAGATTCCCAAGCCCTTTCCATACCTAAGTAATCCTCTCTATATTTGAATATCAGAGCTTTATGATATACATATCCCATAAAGTGTGATGGCTAATGAGAAAAAAGGTATAATGTTAGAGCTTATAGCTGGAAAGCATGTTCAAAATCAAACATAATGGAGAAAGTCACTAGAACAAGCAAAACAGTTGAAACTGGATGCCTCAAAAATAAAATAAATACAAAAAAAGAGAAAGCAGTTGCCTGACAAGTAGGACTCCTGAGGACAAAGGGGCAGGGCACTCTTGTTTTTCTTTTCTATTTCTTCTTCTTCTTTTTTTTTTTTTTAAGAGACAGCCTGGCTGTCACCAGCGTCTGGTTGTAGCCACAGCCGGATCATAGCTCTTCCCTAAATCAGCCTCCTGCCTTAGCCTCTGGAGTAGCTGGTACTAAAAGCAGTTGCCACCAGCCCAGACTAATTGTGTGTGTGAGGTCTTGCTGGTCCCCAACTTCTGGTCTCAAGCCATCCCGCTGCCTCCGCCTCCCAGGGTGCTGGGCTTACAGCCTGGCCTGTTGTTTTTCTTCATGAACCTTTCGGCACAGTGTCTTTTTTATTCCCCCGAAACCCTTTACTTTAACTATTTTTATTTCAAACAATATTTTTAATATATTTACAAACAACGAAGAGACTGGTTTACAGCACACCGTTACACTGCTGGGAGGTCTCAAATAAGCGCTCAATCATAAAATAACCTTGCAATTATCTTCTTAATAACCCAGCGGGGGAACTCCGCACAGCAGCTAAGCCCTCAGAACCCGAGGCCTGGCCCGGCGGGGCGGGGCGCGGCGGGGGCGGGGCCTGCGGACACGCGCCCCACGTGGGAGGCGGTGGCTGCGAAGTGCGCACGCGCCGAGCTGTACATTGCCTCTCCTCGCGGAAGTACCTGGACGCTGATAGAATGGAACGCAGAATTTTGGCAGTTGCTGCTTCTCCAAAAGGAAGTAGGCAGTGGTGGCTGGGATTCAATCCTAACAAGTGACTACAGTGGTTTCCCCAGCCCCCAGAGGAGACCATTTGTTGTCGGCTGGAATGATCGTAGATTAGCTCCTGGCAACAGAAAAAGGGAGCAAGTACCTGACCTCGGGGAATTACACCGGCCGCAGTCACAGCGGCAGACCCCAGGACCAAGAGGAGAAGACCCAAACCCGCTGCCACCCATGCTGACAGCTAATGGAAACACTTCCGACGCAATTGAGAGTGTATGCTGAGTCCTCCAAGCGACAGATTAACGGATGTTCTTGGGGAAGTTAACGCAGTTTAATGACGTGTCCTGCCCCAGAGCAGTTCTGAATGCCTTATTTGGCTTTCAGAGTTGGGTAAAAAAGAAAAAGCAGGCTCGGTGCCTGTGGCTCAAGTGGCTAAGGCGC
>NW_003852455.1:2563866-2570614 GCF_000181295.1 Otolemur garnettii | reverse complement strand
CTTGAGCCCAGGAGTTGGAGGTTGCTGTGAGCTGTGATGTCACAGCACTCTACCCAGGGGGACAGCTTGAGGCTCTGTCTCAAAAAAAAGAAAAAGCAAATCAGATACCAAATCATTAGACCTAGCACCATCCCTTGAATTTTCCTTCCTTCGGTCCTCACGCCCGCACCTAGCTGTCTCTCGTCTCTCATCTAAGATCTCCCTCTGACCACAATATCATACAGGCATATGTAAACTTTTCATATGTAAACTTTTCGAAGAGATCTTCCTCAGCATTGCACTATATCTTGGTTCCACTCAAAGACTCCTTTGCCAAAGCATTGACCTGAACTTCAGGAAAAACAATGCAACTTTGAAGAGACAGAGCAATACCTGCACAGTTAGAGAATGTGGGAGAGCAGAGAATTTCAGAAGTGTCACAAAATGAATAATCTGGAGATACTCCTTTTTTTTTGAGACCGAGTCTCAAGCTGTTGCCCTGGAGAGAGTGCCATGTTGTTATAGCTCATAGCAACCTCCAACTCTTGGGCTCAACTGATCCTCTTGCCTCAGTTTTTCTATTTTTAGTAGAGAGGAGGTCACACTCTTCCTCAGCTTGGTCTCAAACTTGTAAGCTCAAGCAATCCACCCACCCCGGCCTCTCAGAGTGCTAGGATTACAGGCATGAGCCACTGCACAGGGCCAAGATCTGGAGATGTTCCTAAGACTCTTCTATGCATTTTTCCTTAGTTAATCATAAAGTTTTTTATGAAAAATTCAAACAGAAGTATTATTAGATAATGCCTGGACTAGAGTGCCATGGCCTCAATCTAACACACAGCAACCTGAAACTCCTGGACTCAAGTACTCCTCCTGTTTCAGCCTCCCAAGTAGCTGGGATTACAGGCACATGTCACCTCACTTGACTAATCTAATTTTATTTATTTTTTGGAGACAGTCTCACTTTGTCACCCTTGGTAGAGTGTTTCACCGTCATAGCTCACAGAAACCTCAAACTTTTGGGCTCAAGTGATTCTCTTGCTTCAGCCTCCTGAGTAGCTAGGACTACAGGCCCCTGCCACAATGCCTGGCTATTTTTTCTTAGAGATAAGGTCTCACTCTGGCTCAGATTGGTCTCCAGCCTGTGAGCTTAGGCAATCTATCAGCCTCAGCCTCTCAGAGTGTTAGGATTACAGGTGTGAGGCACAATACCCGGTGTATTTTTACTTTTTAACATTTATTTGTTTATTTTTTGAGACAGAATCTCTGTGCCCTCTGTAGAGTACTGGGAAATCATAGCTCACAGCAACCTCAAACTCTTGGGCTCAAGTGATTTCTCTTGCCTCAAGCCTCCCAAGTAGATGGGACTACAGGCACCTACCACAATGCCTGGCTATTTTTAAGGATGAGGTCTTGCTCTTGCTCAGACTGGTCTTGAACCTGTGAGCTCAGGCATTCCCCCCACCCCCCTGCCTTCCAGAGTGCTAGGATGACAGGCGTGAGCCACTGTGCCCAGCCTCCAGCTGTTTTTAGAGACTGAGTCTTGCTCTTGCTCAGTTTGGTCTCAAACTCCTGAATTCAAGCAATCCATCTGCCTTGGCCTCCCAGAGTGCTAGGATTACCAGTGTGAGACACTATATCTGGTCTTCTTTTTTTAGCAGGGCAGGTTCTTACTTTGCTTAGGCTGGTCTTAAACTCCTTAGCTTTCAAGTGAGGCACCTCAGCCTCCCAGAGTGCTAGGATTACAGGCGTGAGTCATCACCCCTGGCCTGAAGATGTCTGTCTTAACAACATAGGGAACAAATAGACTGGCATATTCATAAAAGAGAAAAAAGGGGGAAAAATCTGGCATAACTTTCATTTTACAGGTGAGGAAACTGTGACCCAGAAAGGGAAGTATCGTACTGAATCAGACCTGGGAACTGGAGCCTGGCCAACCTCCTTGGACGAGGGCCTCTCTTTACTCAAGGAGCGCATACCCCAGTGTAACAAACATTTTATGAGTGTGTCATCAGGTGACTCTTTGATCTTCATACTGAAGTACTAAGAGCTAGGGATTAGTTCTTCAGGATTTAGGTAGGCTTTTAAGAAAATCTTAGTAATCAGAGGTTTCTCTAAATGATAAAGTCTTCTTTGGCAGCTAAAATAGGTGAAATCCTCTTTTTCAGTGGAGCTTACGTAGGGGCTGGAAAACCACTAATGGGGTTAAGGGGATTCAAACTTCTGAAATCCCTCTTATCTGTAGGTCAGATTCTTCAGTTACTGTCTTGGCATGTGTGTAGGAAATATAGGGAGGAAGAAAATTAAACTCTCATCAAAGTCTCCTTTGAGTCAGGTATTGTGTTACATATTTTCTTATGTTAATTCACTTAATCATCATCACAAGCTTTCTAGATTGGCATTACTCTCAGTCTTCCTCAGGAGTTCACAGTCATGCAGGTGATAGGTAGCACAACCAGACTGTATTACACATCCCCAGATGAGTGGGCAGGAGAGGATGATTAGATGGTTTGTTCCCCAGCCCCTCCCTGTGTAAGTAACTCCTTGTTCTGTTCAGGGGGTCATCAGGACAAGTAACTCCCATTGCTCTCCCAGCCTGCCTACCAGGTGGAGATGAAGCTGCAACAGAGACCCACTCCTACCTACTAGGAGACAGGCATTTTGACTGGCACCTCTTCACAATGCCTCCACTGTTGTAGAGCTTTGCATACAGGCTCTCATTGAACAATGAAGCCAAACTGCTTTCAAAATTCTCAGTCTAGTGTTTCATTGTGGATGAAGAGACTTGAGTTTCAGCTTTGGAGACAAGCTGAGATCGCAATGATAGGAGCTAGCTTGTGAAGGGTGTAGGGTGAGATGATGAGATCCATGGAGAAAGAGAACATCTGGAACTCAAGTAGTTTGTGCTGCTCCAAGCCAGCAAGATTATTGGATATTCTAGGGTGAATGGTCACCTCCCCTAAAGTCCAATCAATTTCTGGTGTCTTGGAAAGCATGATTCAGCCTTTTCCTATGGGGAAGGGGGATGTGCTAAAGGCAAATTCCAGAGATGTCATTCTCTCTCCCATGACTTCTGCCTTTCTAACGATAAGCCCTCCTGCCCGCCTGTTACCACTCTACTCGTTAGATTAAACCTGTACCCCATGTTCGCTATGTACCTGTGACCGTACGTATCTGCTTTCTGAAAAGTGGCCATAGGGATGAAAAATTCACCAGTCAACTGGGGCCTACCTGAGACAAGTCAGTACCTTCCTGCTCTGGTAACTTCCATGGCTACCAGTTGGCCAAGGAATCAAGTGCCAACTCCCCAGCTCCATTTCTGGGTCGTTTCCAGCCTCTTCTCCCACCCCCTATGGCCCACACTTCACCATCCATTCTGGTCACATCAGTCGTTCGTCCTTGACTAGATTCCACCTTTACCTGCCCCCAGTCCTGTGTACCATTTCTTCTAGAATGCTCCACCCCACCTTTATTTGATCTTAATCTTCCCTCAAAGTACAACTTCAGTTGGTTAAGATCACAAAGCAAAGCTGACGTTTGCAAGCTTTCCTTTAAAAGATAATCAGGAACCGACACGGTTTAGACAAAGGGGATAAATAAGGTTGCTTTAAGTTCACTTCTAGTTCACCCAGGAGGGTGCAGCGCTGCAGGGTGGGACAAGCTGCTGCGCTCGGGGCCAGGGGCCACAGTGGCCAGCTGGACCCTGGGAGCGGAGAAGTCTCAGAAGGTTTTATGGAAGTGCTGGGGAGGGAAGCCCCTCTGATATGAATGTAAACTGATAACTGCCGTCTGGGGTTCACTGATTTTTCTCTGATGCGATGGCACGGATCAAAATAAGAAGCTGGTATCTATTGCTCATTGCAAAGTGAGAGAAAAGCAAGCAAGGACTGAGGGCTGCCTGCCCTACATGGACCCCTGAGGAGATCTGGAGATGCCCGGTGGGAAGTCTCCTGACCCCGGGCAACTAGAGGCCAATGAAGAGGCCCCGGGTGGAGAGGCGGAGATGTGAGTCCTCAGTTCCAGCTGCAGAGGAATTGGTGGAGAGCAGCAACAGGGAACAGCAAGACCGAAACAGAGTTACTGAAGAACTTACAATGGTTGTCCAAGAAATGAAGAAATATTTCCCATCAGGGTGGCGCCTGTGGCTCAAAGCAGTAGGGCCCATATACTAGCGGTGGTAGGTTCAAACCCAGCCTCAGCCAAAAACTGCAAAAAAAAAAAATTTCCCATCAGAGAGACACAATAAGCCAAGCACTCTAGATGCCCTCAGTTATGCCCTTTGTTGTGTGCATTGTGTGCATAGTGTGCAGGCAAACAGTGGGTTTTTCCAGATTCTCAGTTGAAATGGAGCATGTCAGGCAGATGTGACCATACAGTCTTGAGGATCTGGGTGCTATTGCTTCAGAACACACTTCCAGAAACACAGACACCTTGGTGGCAGTGTTTTCATTTCTGTCTGGAAGGTTAGTGCACATTTCCGAACAGCCTGCTTCGATCCTGAATTGTAAGAAAGGTTGCTTGGAGTTGTCTCACTTTGTTGACCTGCTCGCTCCTCAGGAGGTGAGTGTGTTCCATATGCACACTGCCCCAGCTCAGCTGCCCTTTTGGAACAACTGGACCCAAAGAGCATCACAGTATGAATGCGCTCCCGTGAAATCCTTCTTCTGCAGAGTCCGTGGAGGTGAAGACCAGAGAAAGCAAGAGAAGTATTACTTCCCATTCCAGATCATTCCCTACATGATTCATGTATGTAGTTCTGTCCAACCAGAATCGGAACCCTGCTGTCTCAAACTGGTTGAAAAGATTGACTTTGGTTATGGAGCTCCTAGAATACCAGCGGAAAAAATAATTTTTTTCTCCCTTTTTTTTTTTTTTTTTTTTTTGTAGAGACAGAGTCTTACCTTATTGCCCTGGGTAGAGTGCCATGGCGTCACCCAGCTCATAGCAACTTCCAACTCCTGGGCTTAGGCGCTTTTCCTGCCTCAGTCTCCTGACCCGCCACAATGCCCAGCTATTTTTTGGTTGCAGTTTGGCCAGGGCTGGGTTTGAACCCGCCATGCTTGGCATATGGGGCTGGTGCTCTACCCACTGAGTCACAGGTGCTGCCCAGGATAAGAGAATTTTTACCACAACGCACAGCCCAGGGTGGGTTTTTCTTGAAGTAGATGAAAGAGCAGTGCCTTTGCTAGGTTACCTACATCAGAACCTGATCGGGACCTCGATCCTAACATACTTGCACCCAGAAGATCATTCTCTGATGGTTGCCATACACCAGAAATTTTTTTTTTCAGTTTTTTTTTTTTTTTTTTTTGGCTGGGGCTGGGCTTGAACCCACCACCTCCAGCATATGGGGCTGGTGTCCTGCTCCTTGAGACACAGGCACTGCCCCCAGAAAGTCTTGAAGTATGCAGGCCATCCTCCTTTTGAACATTCTCCCATTAGATTTTGCACTCAAAATGGAGATTACATCATATTGGATTCCAGTTGGTCCAGCTTTGTGAACCGTTGGAGCCGGAAGGTTTCTTTCATCGTTGGTTGGCATAAAATTTGAACGAGTCTACTAAATGAGGATGTTTTTGCTACCAGAATAAAAAAGATGAACAGTAATGACAAAGACGTAACAGAATCACAAGAACAAATTCACAAACTTCTCTTGCAGCCAGTCCATGTGAGTGCTTCCAGTGGCTACAGGAGCCTGGGTGGCAGCGGCTCCCAGGAGCAGCACGTGAGTATGGCGTCTTCCAGCGAGTCCCGCAGGCACTGTGTGGTGGAGCTGCGAGAGGAACCAATGATGTTGCAACAGTCTATGCCAGTGTGAACAAAATTAAGAATTTGGGCCAGCAGCTGTACATCGAGTCAATGACCAGATCATTGGCCAAGCCAGTGACGGGGGCATGCACAGAGCCGCCAGGTGGTGATGAACAGAAGGCCTTTTCTTCCTTCCAAACATTGAGAAATAATAGCATGTGTACTGAGTCTTGTGAGGATTTGGGGAAAGATCAGCACAGCGGATCCTATCAACAAATAAACTGTATTGATGGGCGGTGCCTGTGGCTCAAAGGAGTAGGGCACTGGCCCTATATGCCGGAGGTGGCGGGTTCAAACCCAGCCCCGGCTAAAAACTGCAAAATAAATAAATAAAAATAACTAAAATAAACTGTATTGATAGTGTTATCAGATACCTGAAGAGCTATAATATTCCAGCTTTAAAAAGAAAGTACGTATCTTGTGCAAATACAACTTCTTCATCCTCCAAAGAAGACAAGAAACAAAACCTCAGGGCTGATGGTGTCCAAGCATTGCACGCTGTTTCCCAGATCCCAGCTGTACCTAAATCAGAAATGTCAATGAATGAGTGGTCCACAGACGCTGAAGGAGGAGCCCCTTGCACCTTGTCCACTGTGGCGCTGAGCTTGGGGTCGGGCGGAAGCCAGTGCAGTTACAGCAGCACCATGGTTCACGTCCCACCCACAGAGCCAGAAGATGCTATCCTGGCACGTGAGCCCTGGACCATAAACATGTAGCCAGTTCCTTTGACCTGGGAAGAATTCAAACACAGAGGGCTAAGGAAGGTTGTGCTGTCAGTCCACACCCAAAAGGAGAACAGAATGATGTTGATAAATTCCAGGAGAGGATCCTGTCATCACCCTACAGCTATCTTCAGCAGGAAAGCAGTAGCAAAGCTAAATATTCTTATGTTCAAGGAGATTCTACTTCTTTTTTTTTTTTTTTTTTTTGAGATGGAGCCTCAAGCTATCCCCCTGGGTAG
>NW_003852455.1:2562560-2563717 GCF_000181295.1 Otolemur garnettii | reverse complement strand
ATTGTTGTTTGGCGGGCCCGGGCTGGGGATTCGAACCTGCCACCTTAGGTGTATGTGGCTGGTGCCTTAGCCGCTTGAGCCACAGGCGCCGAGCCAAGATTCTACTTCTAAGCGGAGATCAGCTGGTTGCACGAACCCAAGAAGGTGCCCACACCCTCGGCCAGCAGCAACTCTGATGCTGGCTCCGGTCCCCACACCAGGGGAGCGCTTGGCCACACATAGCCCTGGTGCCCTCCTGCTGCCTCCTGTCCTCATGCTTTGGGCCTGTCATCCCGTCTGCTGTGATGATTCCCAGCCAGGCCCCTTACCTCACCCCAGCTTTCCCCTTCCTGCCCAGGACCTCTCTGGGAAGAGGATATGCAGCTGTGGGCACTGCACTAGACCGTCCACCTGAGCTGCCCTTGGCCAGTGGCATGCAGCCTCTCCTAGCTTTCACCCCTCCTTACTTGGATACTGTTATTACCATTTTCCTCCATGCCCCCCTACTCTGTCCTCTCTTGTTATCATCGCTCTTTCCGTATCCATTCTTAGGAGCAACGGACTCTTCTGAAATACCACACCCAGAACCACCATCTTCAGTCACCAGCCAGATGGGAGGTGAGGAGAAGTGGGAGACTCACGGTGAAGGGCACCCGTTTCTTAATTCAAGGAGCAGCTCACCACTGCGGCTGAACTTACTTTAGGAGGAAATGCCCAAATCTTCTGAATTTTCAGATCACATGAAAAGGGGGATATTTGCCCAGAACCTGAGTATTGTGTTATAGGCAAGAGTGGGAATAAGAACAGGCATCCTCCTGCCAGTGAATAGTCCCTGCTGTCACAAGGAGTCTGTCTGGAGCGAGGTCTGCAGCATTGGGAAGCAGTGACAGCAGGGTGTATTTTGCTAGTGGTGATTATTCTTCTGGAATATATCCCCAGTGGGCAGCAAACTCAGGATGCACAGCAAAAGGCAGCATTTCCGGCTCGGCGCCTGTGGCTCAAGTGCCTAAGGCGCCAGCCACATACACCTAAGGTGGCAGGTTCGAATCTAGCCTGGGCTTGCCAAACAACAATGACAGCTTCAACCAAAAAATAGCCAGGCGTTGTGGCGGGCGCCTGTGGTCCCAGCTACTTGGGAGGCTGAGGCAGGAGACTCGCTTGAGCCCAGGAGTTGGAGG
>NW_003852455.1:2550925-2561590 GCF_000181295.1 Otolemur garnettii | reverse complement strand
TGGCCCGGGCTGGGGATTTGAACCCGCCACCTTAGGTGTATGTGGCTGGCGCCTTAGCTGCTTGAGCCACAGGCGCCGAGCCACCTTCTTGATGTTTTAATATATATCTTTTCCTGAAGCAGACATTGTACATAGACTCTTATTTCTTTTTATTCTTTACATACTAGAACTGTCAGTTAGACTTTCTCTAGTTTAGTATCTTCTAAAGAGATAGGATGGCCTCTAAAGAGGTACTTGTGTGGTAAAACTTTATTTCAGGTGTCACCCAAAATAAATCAAAAGTATAGCTACTATGAGCTCCAAACCTTAGCCTCATCTGTTTTCTTCTATTGTTACAGAAATTATTTTCCCCTGTTAGTATACTTGAGGAAGTCCCACCGATGAATAGGTCATGTACTTTTCCTGATGGTTTCCATGAATTTAATAACCTTCATATAGACTTTGTACTGGTTGATGCTTCCCCTCTATAATTAAGAGAAATCATGCCGGTGTTCTCACAACACACTGAAATATATGGTCCATTAGTATATCTGGAAATATCTAGTTTGGGGGGTTGAATTTTGACCATCATTCTTGTAGCTACCTTTCCTTTTGATTTTCTACCTTCCCCTGAAATTCTGGAAGTCTTATCTTAATTGGCCGGTTTACAATGGGCTTATTTTGTGGAGAGTTGAAATTAGCATTTTCATGCATCCTGTTAAAGGAAGAGGAGAGAGAGGGGAGGGGAGGGGGATATTGGAAGAGGGAGGGTATTTGGGGGGACCTCACCTAATGTGCATGATGCAATGGTACACTTCAAAACTATTAAGAAATGTGTATAATTGTGATGGATGTGTTACTTGGTTCAATGTAAACATTTCACATTGTATATCAAAGCAGTACCCTGAACCCCATAAATGCATCAATGTATAAAGTTGCGATTTAATAAAAACTTTTAAAAAATCTTCTTAATCAATAGTATTTCCTTTTTTTTTTTTTTTTTTTTGCAGTTTTTGGCCTGGGCTGGGTTTGAACCCGCCACCTCCACTATATGGGGCTGGCGCCCTACTCCTTTGAGCCACAGGTGCTGCCCAGTATTTCCCTTTTTAATGTCTTTGTTTTAAGATAATGATTGTTAAAAGTTTCAAAAGCCATGTAAACGTTAAAATTCTTGTATGCTTAAATGTTCAGTCTTACCAAAACTAACAATTCTTTCTTTCCAATCAATTTTCACAAAAGAGGTCTCTCCATCCCACCAGAGGTGTGATTGCCACTGCCTTTCCTTTGCCCTTGACTAGGGGAAAACATTTCCTTGAAGTTTTATAGCTTTTTATAAATGAATCCTGATAATGATTAAGAGAAACTGTTTTTCTATCCATGACGGCTGGGCCCTGATTCTCCCTGCAGTTCAGATTTCCTCTCAGAGCAGTGGTTTTCTGGATGGTAATTCTATCGTAAGGTGTCAAACTATTTTCAAATGCTGCATTTGCCATTTCTTGGCTTTTTCTAATATTAAGCAGCTCCATGCAAATGCTCCTGTTTTATAAATAGAGAATGTCATATTCTACCTACTCCATCTTGATAGTTAAAAGATTTTTGAAGCCTGTGTGTATATTGGTCAAATTGTATTTTTGTTATTGGTGGAAAATCAAATTTCGGTATTAACCATCTAGTACATTTAGTACATTGTCCACCAATGACCTCTGTAGTAAAAAGTTTTTATTTGTATGGATAAAGCATGATGGATATAGCTATCAGAATCCTCCTGCATTCGCGTATGCATATTTTAAGGCTTATGTTCTCCGATAATGTAAGCTCTTCTTTTCCATTGTTTCTGGATATTTGTTTTTTCTACATTTGCTTATTTCCTTGCCTTAGTACACATTTTATGAAGTGTATATTACACTAGGCTTGATTTGAAACAGGTGCTTCTTATAGACAGATCAGTAAAACTCTTTGTAAATTGTCATCTTTTGGTAAATAGATGAGTTAGTATGCTTGAGATTGATCCTGCTGCCAAAAGTAGCACTGGGGACTAGCGGTGGGGACTGCTGCCCGCCATGGGGGATTGACCCAATCTAAACTTTGATGTTCAACTTTTTTTTTTTTTTTTTGGCCTGGGCTGGGTTTGAACCCACCACCTCTGGCATATGAGGCTGGCGCCCTACCCTTTTGAGCCACAGGTGCCGCCTTATATATTTTTTTTTCATGTCAGACGGGTAACGTGCCGACGACATCATAACAAGATTTGTGGGAGGCACATCTCATGAATGCGCATGAAAACCCAATCATCATGCTTATGAACTACAAAAGGATCTGAGTTTAACTTTTTAGATTAATGACTATAAACAATGGTAATAAGAATGTATATTATAGGCTTCAATGTTTACATAAATGTTACCCAAAAAGCTGTATTGGGGGGGAATTCAAGGTCAAGATGTATGAAACACAAGATGTCATATGAAGAAAACAAGTTTTGCAATTAGGCGCACCTTCATAATTCACAAGTTAAATTTAATCCACGTTGAAATTTTGTTTCATCTGAATTTATATTTAACTCTATGAATTTACTTGTTTTTAATCATTAGTAATATTTTAATGGGTATCTTTTTAAAGTAAAAGCAGTAAATATGTGTACATATTTTTAAAAAGTCACCCGGGAGGTTAGGATCTATGCAGAGACCATAGAACCAACCTGCTTCCCGCTCCCTGCTGCCGGGTTTTGCACTGATTCTCAGGAGGGAGGAGGCCGCTGCAATGGAGTCAGGGCCAGCCAGCAGTAAAGCTGTGTTTCTTGGCATTTCTGCCAGTTCCCCTCGTGGCAGACTTCTGTAACTGCACTGGGAGACCCACGTACCACTGTCCTCCTCTGTGAGATACTTCATTCTATCAGAATTTACTCACCCTAGAGTTCACTCCCACCCTAGCCCCATTCCCTGAACCCTCCCGTCACCCATCACAGTATCTAAATAGTCAGAAAATGGGATTGCTGTGCTTGAATTTAACACCGCCTACCATGCCTCTTATCCTCTGCATGCATTTAGTTACCTCCTGAAGCATACAGCCCCTCACCTGCACACCTGCCTCAGTGCACACCTCGCCGGATTGGAAGAAGTCCTGGTACCTACAGCAATTTGCTTTGTGTGTTCTCGCAATACCAACATGCTCAGAAGCACTTGCTTCACTCCGCAGTCCTATCTGTAACCTCCGGCAGATAACTCAAGTGAAAGGCTGGAGGACAGAGCCCGGCCCCGTCAGTTCCTACGTGTGCCTCAGACACCCGGCACATGGGTCCACCCCTCTCATCTCCTGGGTTTAGCCCAGTCTTACAGAATGGGCTCCGTGGAGATCCAAACACATTAGCTATTTGTTAGGTGAGCTTGTTCCCAGCATCTAACAGGTATTCTGTTTGTGACTGAATCTCAAGGGAATAAAGTGAAAAGAGGGTCCAGTGTCCTTTGGATGAAGGTTTATCTTTACAAAGCAAGAGCCACCTGTGAACTTTTAATCTTCAGAACAAATTCCGGGCCTATGCCAGTCTGTCCGCAGGACCCAAAGTCTTAGCTCCATTCTGAGGCGTGATGTTGATGAGTCAAGCTCAGTGACAGCTCCTGGTTCCTCACTTTTCTTGGGCAGCTTCTGTAGAGCTGAAATTCCTGCCATCTGTGCCAGTACAGGTTGATCCCAGCTCTGTTACTGACAAGCAGCTGAAAGGGCTGGGAGCTGATGGGCTGGTTCCACAAGGTATTAGTGTTAATCATCAGAGGTCAAGTCTATTGGTCTCAAAGAAACCCTGTGCATCTGGGATCCACGCATCTCCATGCTGGCTTTGTGTCTTTTCAAGGTTCACATCTTCAGGGTCCCACTGTGGAGAAAAGACACAAAGGGTACCTGGGTGGACGAGATCCTTCCCATCTATTATAATCTCCCACCCCAGGTAGCAGCTCCAACCCTAATTCTCGAAGACAAATGGGTAAGGACAAGTTACCTAGGCCCATGTTTATAGGTCTTAAGGGGACAAGTGTAACTTTAAATGAAGGAATTAAGGAGCAGCCATCCTAAACAGACCAGCCCCACTTCCCTTCCCACCTTCTTTTTCCAATGTCCCTGCTTTCACCAGGTTCTTATCTAGTGAGATTGAGTCATGTTCTCTTTATTCTGAGAATTCTTACCTCCAGGTGTAGCTCATACCTGGAAACAATCAGTCAAACTCAACCCATTCTTTATAGCCCAGGTAATAGCCCCATCCTCCAGGAAGCCTCCGTTGAGTGCTTTAGCCCATTCAGCTGCTACCCCCTTCTCTCTTTGTATAATCTCTACCACTCATTTTCACCTGAGCTCGGACTGCCTGGCCTTTCTTTGGACAAATGCCTTGTTTTCTCATGATGAGCTCCTTAGGTGAGGGCGTGGGTGTTTCCTGGCCCCCCTGCCCAGGGTTCCTTTCTATCTGAGGCTCAGCAGATTTGTCAAAACTCCAATTCAGAGTGGAGGGCACTGCCAGTGAATAGTTCATCACTTTGATGCTAAGTTTGGAAAATTGAAATTTGCAGGGGTAAAAGTGAAAGGTTAAAAAAAAAAGGAGGGGGGATTAAGCACTGATGAAGCTTTTGCAAAGTCCTATTCTATTATGATGGATTAGTGAAAGAACTTTGCACCTGGGTCAAGATCAAGCAGCTCCCTAGCACTGCTGTTGGTTCCAGCCACAGAGGCCAGGGGATTGGGCAAAAGTCCTCCTCCCGTCATTTAAACTGCTGCTTTCACTTTGGGCCTCGGTTTCCTCAGGTGTAAGTGGTGGTGTCGGATCAGCAACTAGATAATAAGATCTCTTCCATTCTGAACTTCTGTGACTGATGATTCTGAGGCCCAAGGAAAAAAACAAGCAAAGGTGATACAGAATGTGTCCCTGGGCCATGTGATCTATTTGGGCAAGATAAAGAGCCAGTCCTGGCCATGCACTCCAAGACGAGACGCTTGACCAGTTCCTCAATCTCAAGCTGGATCAGTCCTTAGAGGTCCCAAATAAAGTCTCCAAGGCTCCCTGATCCATGGACAGAAACAAAACACAAACTATGGCTTTGCTTTGGACAGAAATAAAAGAGCCCAATTCAATTAGTGATTCACCAACAATAACTGAGCTGAGTTCTAATACTTGGTGTTTAAAAAATCCATCACGTTAAAAAGAACATCTCATCCCCAGTGACCCTGCAAGCCAGGGACTAAGATGACTTGGTTCACGTAGTTCAGCCCCCAGTACCTGTTTGGGGCTGTGCCAGCCACTACAGTATAAACATCTCATTTACTTGGAATTACAAACTTGGCTAGACACCTTTAACCACCTGACCTTAGCAAAGACCCCAAGTAAAAGAGCTCATCAGGCCCCTCAGACTATATAGTCCCATGTGCCCAGATGCAGAAGTAGGGCCCGTTCTTTTTGAGCATGGCTGTGGGCTCTTTGAGGAATGCTGTTTTCAAACTGAGGCCTGACGCCTAGATTACTGTTCTCAAATTGTGTCCTGTACCAACTACGACAGAAGCACTCAGGCTGCTGACTAAAAAGACTGAGGCTGGAGGCCCATCCTAGCACCTATCTGTGGATTGAGACCTAAGGTTTGGCATTTTTGCAAGCTCTGAGGAGGATTCTTAGAAGCCCTGATGATCAAGAACCACTGCTCTCGCTTCTTAAATGGCTTCTTCTGAGTTATTCTTGTGAGTCCTGACCAGGGCAGCTGCCTGCCAGTCTAAGTAAACTCTTTAAAGTGGCACAAGTCTTAGAAAATTTAAAAATATCTTTCTTAAGAATCCCCAGAATAGGTTTGGTACCCACAGCTCAGTGATTAGGGCGCCAACCACATACACTGAGGCAGGGAGGTTCGAACCCGGCCTGCTTAAACAACAACGACAACTGCAACAAAAAAATAGCCAGGCATTGTGGTAGGTGTCAGTATTCCCAGCCACTTGGGAGGCTGAGGCAAGAGCATCACTTAAGCCAGAGTCTGAGGTTGCTGTGAGCTGTGAGGTCATAGCACACAAGGGGTGACATAAGGAGATTTTGTCTCAAAAAAAAAAAAAAATCCCCAGAATAATTTTTTTTTTTTTGAGACAGAGTCTCGTTTGGTCACCCTTGGTAGAGTGCCGTGGCATCTTAGCTCACAGCAACCTCAAACTCTTGGGTTCAACTGATCCTGTTGCCTCAAGTAGCTGGGACTACAGGCACCCACCACGGCCCCTGACTATTTTTTAGAGACGCGGGGGTGAGGGGTGTCACTTTGGCTCCAGTTGGTCTTGAACTTGTGAGCTCAGGCAATCTACCCACCTCAGCCCCCCAAGTGCTGGGATTACAGGTGTGAGCCACTGCACCCGGCTCCCAGAATAATGTCCCTTAAGACTTCATTTTAAGTAATCAAGAACATCGCTGGAAGCAAGGCATAAACAGAATTTGAGCAAAATATGATCTATTTTCATATCAGCAACAATCTTGGGAGACAACAGGCACAGATAGTTACCATAAAACATGTTCATCTGTCACTTGGAGGCAAGGGTGGCACGGAGACAGCAGCCAGCTGCCTGAGGTCTCAAAATGACAATGTGTAGAACTGTTTATTTCAACAGCCACGGCAGCCGCACCCAGCACCACCGCCATTAGTGACCTGCAGCTACTCTGCTTGCTCACAGACCTTTGCTCCAAACCATGTTTCGTCATGTTACACACTTCTGAGTCCTTACCAGATAGTCTGGGCTCACCTGAAGACCTCCAAAGCAGAGAGAACTCTGAACTGTGAGAGCCTGAAAACCCCACTGATCCTCAGACTTGCCTCTCATGTTTATATTCTTTTATTTTTAGGGAGAGAGGGGGGTCTTGTTATTTTGTCCAAGCTGGTCTTGAACTCCTGGCCTAAATGATCCTCCCACCTCGGCCACCCTAAGTGCTGGGATTATAGGCACGAGACACCATGCCAGGCCTTTTACATCTTTTTCTTACTAAAAGACTTTATCATGGGCCAAGCCATCCAAGGAGGTCTAACAAAAGCAGGAACTGAAATCAAGCCATAACAAGTCCCTCCTGGAAGAGAGCGCGTGAGTGTCCATACCTGCTCGGAGTTTAGGGCCTCCCAATACTTCTGCTGCAGAATAAAAAGAGATAAAGCGTTGGACAGATTCTGCCACCGTCACAGAGCAGAGCAGAGCTCAGTGCCAGCCTGTCTGCTCAGTGAGCCAGAAGACAGGCCCTCAGATGGTTGGGGACAGCTGACTTCAGCAAGCAGGAAGGCAGCAGCTATTAGTAGTTAAATGATCAATAGCATAATTGCAATAATTATGACGGGCTGCAGATCCTGGGAAAAATCATAATCTATAGAGATTTACAAATTACTATTATTAGAAATTATTCTTAGGAGTAGTAATTACAATAAACCTCCCATTTATTAACCACGTGGCTGAGATGATTCACCTCAAACCCATAAAACTAAGAAAGGGAACTGCCAATAAAATCCCCACCTTGCAAATATCAGGTATTCGCTACCAGCCAAGATTCCTCTGTAATCAGTGTTTACTGCATGCTTGGTTCCATTCCAGACCTCAAATATGTCTGACTCAAGTTCTTGAAGGGCAGGCATCCCTGTCTGCTCGTTGCTCCAGCCTCTCCAGCACATGCTGCCTGGGGGATGTGGATTTCTGACACAGAGCTATGAATCTTCAAGGATCTGTTACACTGATTTGTGAGAATCTATTAAATTGAACAGCAGCCAACCTGAACAGTTCGCAGGTTTGGGGGTTATTATCACATTAAAACAGAGCTTCTACTGTTCAACTTTTTTTTTTTTTTTCCCTGAGTCAGAGTCTCAAATTGCCACCCTGGATAGAGTGGAGTCATAGCTCACAGCAACCTCCAACTCTTGGGCTCAAGCAATCCTCTTGCTTCAGTTTTTTTGATTTTTGGTAGAGATGGTGGTGAACAAAAGCCCGAACGCTTTTGTTCAGGCTGGTCTCAGTTGTCAGCTCAAGTTATCTACTTGCCTCGGCCTCCCAGAGTGCTAGGATTACAGGCATGAGCCACCGTTCCCGGCCTTTTTTTTTGAGACAGAGTTTCACCCTGTCTCCCAAGCTAGAGTGCCGTGGTATCTTAGCTCATAGCAACCTCAAACTCTTGGGCTCAAAGAGATCCTCCTGCCTCAGCCTTCCAAGTAGTTGGGCCTATGAGCCCTCACCACAACACCCAGCTAATTTTTCTATTTTTTAGTAGAGATGGGGTCTTGCTCTTGCTTAGACTAGTCTTAAACTCCTGAGCTTAAGGGATCCATCTGCCTTGGCCTCCCCGAGTGCTAGGATTACAAGCATGAGCCATTGTGCCTGGTTTACTGTTCAACTCTTAAATTTTCTTTTTTTCTTTTCTTTCTTCTTCTTTTTTTTTTTTTGTAGTTTTTGGCCGGGACTGGGTTTGAACCCAGCACCTCCGGCATATGGGGCTGGTGCCCTACTCATTTGAGTCACAGGCGCTGACCCTCTTAAATTTTCTTTTAAAGGGGCTCACAGTAACCTCAAACTCCTAGGTTCAAGTGATTCCCCCTGCCACAGTTCCCTGAGTAGCTGGGACTATAGGCACCCTTCATAACACCTTGCTAATTTTTCTATTTTTAGTAGAATCAGGTCTTTCTCTTGCTTAGGTTGGTTTAAATTTTCATTTTGCTTATTTATTTTCAGAGAGTCTCACTTTGTCACTCTTGGTAGAGTGCCTGTGGCATCATAGCTCACAGCAACCTCAAACTCTTAGACTCAAGTGATTTTCTTGCCTCAGTCTCCCATGTAACTGGGACTACAGGTGCCTGCCACAACGCTCAGTTATTTTTAGAGATGGGGGCCTCCCTCTTGCTCAGGCTGGTCTCGAACTCATGAACTCAGGCAATCTACCCACCTTGGCCTCCCAGAGTGCTAGGATTAGGTGCATGAGCCACCACGCTGAACTCTAAATTTTCATTTTAAATGACTGTTTAAAGAATTTTCAGGGCAGTACCTGTGGCTCAGTGGTAAGGGCACTGGTCCCATATATGGAGGGTGGTGGGTTGGAACACAGCCCTGGCCAAACAGCATCAAAAAAACAATCAGGCATTGTGGTGGGCGCCTGCAGTCCCATCTACTCAGGAGGTTGAGGCAAGAGAATCACCTAAGCCCAGGAGTTGGAGGTTGCTGTGAGCTATGATGCAACAGCACTCTACTGAGGGCAATAAAAAAAAAATTTAAAGCATTTTCAATCATAAACAAAAGCAAGAGAATGATCTAATGCAGCAGTTCTTAACCTGTGGGTCGTGTCCCTTTTGTAACAATGAAAATATACCCTGTGTATCAGATATTTACATTATGATTCATACCAGTAGCAAAATTACAGTTATGAAGTAGCAACGAAAATAATTTTATGGTTGAGGGTCACCACAACATGAGGAACTGTATTAAAGGGTCATGGCATTAGGAAGGTTGAGAACCACTGATCTAATGAATCTAGCTCTCCAATTATTCTATTTGCTAGAGTATTCAAAGTAAATCATTCATCACTAAATATTTCAGAATGTATCTCATAAATAAGAATTTTTTGAAAATATCCCCTAAGTACAGTACCTAACAAAATTAGTGTTAATTCCTAGCATTCATCTTTTAATGACATCCTGCTGGGGGAACATAAACTGAAACAAAATCAGAAGAGAAACAAATTACTAAAAATGGTTCCACACGCATTGCAAAAAGCAGACATGTCGATGACACAAAACAGGGACTGAAAAACTTAAATAACTTACACTTATAATGGAAATAAGGCGATTAAAGAAAAAATGCTAACTTTCACCTTTCTCTAGAAAATGTGGGTCTTCATGCAAAACAAATAATCATCTGTGGTTATTATAGTTAGTGTTTTAAAAAAACATTACATGCAATGTGGTATTCTGGATTGTCTCCTAAGAAAATTAATAGAAAAACAGGTGAAATCCAGTTTCATAGGTGCGTACTCATGTTAATTTCTTAGTTTTGCTATAGGTAGCATGGTTTGTATAAGCTCCGAACTTAGGGAAACTGGGTAAAGTTCATACAGAAACTCCATACTAGTTGTGCAACTTTTTTGTAAATCTAAAATTATTCAAATTCTAAAGTTTATTTAAAACCAAGCAAGCAAATAGGCTTGAGTCCCACTACTGGATTGAAGTGAAACCTTGAAACTTTTTTCCAAAGCTTGTGCACCAGTCTAAACTTTAAGAAGAGTGTCCTCTAGTGGATGTAGTAGTTAATTTTTGTTGTTGTTAACTTTCTAACCCACTATCTAGAATGTGCCTGAAGGAGTAACCCAAATCTCTGTAAGTGAGGACCCCTCCAAAAAACCCTGAAAATAAATACAATGTTATCGTCTGTTCCAAGTTTCAAGAGGAAAAATACGTTCAAAAAGCAAAATGTCTCATAATTTTATCCCTATAAGAAAACCTCTCTAGCTACTGATAGCCCTCTGAAACAGATGGAGAATACCAGGGGTACCAAAAAAAAGTATACACATTTTAAGAGATCTTGTTGGAAGTGAAATCGAAATTGATCATTCCTCAAAAGTGTATGAATGGCCAGTAAAATGACTATGCATAGCATGTCTGGGTTCACTTGACCAGCAAGGGCATCTTCAATTCAACTTCAAAAAGTACTTGTACTCTTTTTTTTTTTTTT
>NW_003852455.1:2538633-2550702 GCF_000181295.1 Otolemur garnettii | reverse complement strand
GTGGCTGGCGCCTTAGCTGGTTGAGCTATAGGCGCCGAGCCAAGTACTTGTACTCTTAAAATGTGTATGCATTTCTTGGCACTCTTTGAATATATCATACAATCAAATTGTGCAAATGGCTTTTCTCCCTTAACATACACAGTGAGTGTTTCCATGTATCCTTAAATTGTTTTCAGGCCCATGATTCTATCACCTCTACGGACTTAATGCTTGTAGCATTTTAATTCACTGCGTTCCTACACACACTCTTCTATGCTTCTGCAATCGAGAAGCGTCCTATAGTCCTTGTCTGCTCAGCATGTGATCATGTTTCCTTCATTTCTGAAGAGTCTGAGGTATGTCTAAGTCACTGAGAAAACAGGGTCACTCTTTGCTCTTACATTTGGGGAGAAGTGACTTTCCCCAAGACTGGGGAGGTAAGACGGTGCTGGACTTAGATGAATTATAAAGTATTAAGGCAGGCCTGATATATACCAGCTTCAGTTCTCTCCTCTATTTTATTAAATAGATTTTCCTTTGACCTGGCACTTTACAGACTTCAAAAAATTATACCATATGCTTAAAAATTTCATCTTTTCTTTTTTTTAAACCCACACAATGTTTATAGCAATTAACTAGTTATGTAGCACTTACTCTGGATCAAATAGTTTCTGCCCCCCAAGTTCCCCGCACTGCTCTTCCTGGACTGGTGAGTGTGTGCAGGGGGGACTGGACATGAGATGGGGGAGATGCTCACAGGCCATGGAGTACTGATGCAAGGGCAAGGCTTTTGTAGTAAAATGTTCCCCAGTGACTGGTTTCTCTGGGAAGTTTACTCACACCTCTCTCTGTTCATGTCTGAACAGGCCTATCATGAACTAGATAAATGAGAAAAAAGTTGTGACCCACAGGAGATTGGCTTCTAAAGATGACACAGCTTCGCTTTAGAAATATCCTCAGATTGGAAGGAGAGGGTCTCAAAGGAGAAGTCGTGGTGTGTAAAAGTGACAGGCAGCATGGCATAAACCAGCATCTCCAAGCTCTTGTCAAAGGCCAAGGCCACCAGTGGGAAAGGCCTTGGCAGCCATCACTCATGTTCCAGACTGATTTGGAGAAAGGACTGATTTGTTCAAATGTGACTCCGAGGAACTGAAGAAGGGTCCAGGGAAGGGTTAAAAGTGGGGACAATCAAGTTTGATTCAGGAGTAGGGTTGCCAGATAAAACTGACATTCAGATAATACTCAAATAGTCAAATAATAGCACAGATAAGCAGCAAATGACTTTTTAGGGTAAGTACGTTCACCTGAAACTCAAATTTTGGTGGTCCATACTTTTTACCTGCTAAATCTGGCACCCCTACTCAGGACATCAGGAATGGTTTCCTGGAGGAAGGAGGTTTAGCCAGGGCCATGAAGGGTTGAAGATGACAGAAAGCGAGGAAGCCAGAGGATGGGAAAGCTGGCTGGATGCACGGGGAAGAACCGGACTGTTTGTATAGACAGGAAGTGACCTGGACTCCACTGTAGCAGTAAGCAGCCGCAGAAGGCCTTCAAGCAGGGAGGCCGTCAGGCTATGGCCGAGTGCTGGGGAGACGTTCTGCTGTGTTGTGTGTAGAGCAGGGGGTGAAAGGAGGCAGAGAGCTCAGTCAGAAGCTCTGGCACTGGGCCAGGTGGACGTAGTAAGGCTCTCACCTGGATTTGGGGCAGCAGATTGGAAATGCTTCTAGGGACTGAGGATATGGAAGAGATTTTTCAGAGAGCGGTGTCTGGGCAGACAGCAGCCATCACTGCTATGCTGTCAGGGTACAGTAAGACACTTTGCAGGTGGTCCACCCTTTTGTGTTCCTGGTGGAAGCCTTTCTGTTTGTAAGAATTGACTCAGTATAGTTAACCTCTACCTCCAACAACGCCCTTCAACACTTAGGGTCCCCTTGCTAAGTGGGACCTTAAAGAGGGCTCAGTCCAAAGCTGGGTTTCCCACTTAGCACTATGTGAACAGTGTTCCACTGTGTCAAAGCTCCTTCTCACTCTGAGCTTGTGGGGGCCTCATCACTCTCCCCGAGGTCATTAACTCTACTCTCAGGGCAGGTCCAGTGAGAGGAACAAGTGTTGCCTGGTCCCACAGCAACAAGGGTCAGAGCTGGAATTAGAGCTAGACCCCCACTTCTAGCCCTTTTTCCACTGTACCACGAGGAGCACCTTGGATGGTCTTTCAAAAGCCAGCAGCACCCCACTGACTCTCCCAATCACTCTGCGGTACAGGGAGGGAGGTCTCACGATTCCCCTTTCCACAGGGAGAAACTAAACCTGAGAAGTCAAGCATAGGCCCAAGGCCCAGACACACGCCCCTGGCACCTCTGACTCCTGGGTCAGGGTTCTTTCCCCTGCATACCCCCTTTTCCATTTGGGGCCCAGTAATGTCTCTTCTTTATACACATTTTTTTCCCCTAAAGGGACAATTTGGCTTTAAGAATGTCGAAAGGAATCTGTCCTGGTCCACAGGTGCTAGAAGGATTTGGAGAGGGAATAAGCAGTCTTGGTTATCAAAAGTCTTAGGTACACGGCTAGGTGCCTATAGCTCAGCGGCTAGGGCGCCGGTCACATACACCAGAGCTGGCGGGTTCAAACTCAGCCCAAACAACAATGACAACTACTACCAAAAAATAACTGGGTGTTGTGGTGGGCGCCTGTAGTCCCAGCTACTTGGGAAGCTGAGGCAAGAGAATCTCTTAAGCTCAAGAGTTTGAGGTTGCTGTGAGCTGTGATGCCACAGCACTGTACCAAAGGTGACATAGCGAAACTGTTTAAAAAAAAGAGCCTTAGGCACAGATTAGAGGGACATAGGGGCCTGGGACCTTGCCCTTTCCAGATAGACCTCCTGGCATTTGGGGCTGTTTTCATGCCACACATAGGCACTCTACCAGCACCCCCTACACGACTGCACCAGCCCCCAGTCATAGTCATTATCCAATACACAGACTGTGTTCCAAGGACAGAAACAGGGTCTTTGCAGATACTTATAAAGGTTGTAGCAGGGTGTGACACTGCTGGCAAACACAGAAGGAAACAAATGCCTACAAATTCCATTCTCTTTTTCACTAGGGTGGACTCAATTGTTTTTTTTTTGTTTGTTTGTTTGTTTTGTTTTTTTAAATCTTAGAGGCTATAAAAGAAAGAAAGGTAAAAAGGCCCAAGGGCAACAGCCTCCAGGCCTTTCACAATACAAGTGTTTGGTCCTTTGTCAGTTTTTTTTTTGTCTGTCTGTGACAGAGTCTCACTTCTCAGCTCACAGCAACCTCAAACTATTGGGCTCGAGTGATTCTCTTGCCTCAGACTCCCAAGTATCTGGAACTAAGGCTCCCGCCACAATGCTCGGCTATTTTTAGAGATGGAGTCTCGCCCTTGCTCAGGCTGGTCTTAAAACTGTGAGCTCAGGAAATCCACCCTCCTTGGCCTCCCAGGGTGTTTCCAATCTCTTGCTTACAGAGTGCTAGGATTACAGGTGTGAGCTACAGTGCCCGGCCCTTTGCCAGTTTTCAAAGTATCTTCCTGCACACACATCCCTGCTCTCCTTTAAGTAAAAACTAGGGTGAAACGTGGTGTCATTAGCAGTTCCAAAGCCAGGGCTTTGTCAGGCCGGCCCTCATACTGCAGGTCCCAGCTGCCCTAGAAAGTGAGAGGCCACCCCCGTAGGCCCTGCTTGCTCTGGCCTCTGCTCCCTACATGTAGACCCCGGGCATAGGACTCTCATTCTGCATCTGTTCAGTGTCCCTGCTGGCTGTGCTAGGAGTGGGGCTGACCTTGTGTTGAATGGGTGGCAAGTAGGTGAGTGAGTGGATCACAGTCTCTGTGGGGTATGCAGCTCTTGTGGAGATGTCCAGAAATCTGCACAGCCCAAGCACATGGACTCCCTGCCTGGTTGCTGGCCACACTGACCTTCTCATGTCATTTATCTGGTGCCCTGACCAGTCCGGCCTGTGGGATAGGTGGGAGAAAAATGAAAATAACCCAAGTTCTCTCTCCACGCAAGCTTCTGTGGCTGCCAGGGTTCTGTCTCAACCTCTGTGCTGCCACCCGGGAATTATGTGTAGATCCCAACATTTTATCCTATTATGTGTAACTCCTTCAATCAGTGTCAGAGCCCAGGTGACTGGAGAGACGCCTGGGTAGAGTCCATTTTTCTCTGCTGCAAAATGGGAATAAAGGTAATAAACAGGGTCCTGTATACCTCCTGGGTACCAGTCTCTGCCAAGGCAGTAGAGTGCAGGGGGGAACAAGAGAGGCTTCGGAGCAGGCAGAACTTGGTTCAAATCCCAGGCCTGCCACTTCTATTCATCATCCTTATGTTTTGTTAAGCAAGCGACTCAAACTCAGCTCCAGCCACCCACCTCAAGGCTTTTAAGACAAACAGTCCTAGTAAAGTCCTAGGGGTGTCCAACCTGCAGGCTGCATGCGGATTTCGTGAGGACTGTTTTGCTTATCCGTGGTGTCAGATATTGCGGAAATTATGCATGGACCGTTTTTTTCCTCATCAGCGGCCATCAGTGTTTGTGTATTTAACGTGTGGCCCCAAACAACTCTTCTTCCAATGTGCAGCAGAGAGGAAAACAGGGTGGGCGTTCCTGGACCGCCCCGTCCTAGCACGTGATGTGCACACAGTCGCTGTTAGCGATGAGCACTGGTCCGCTTATTCGTGGGTACCACTCACCCCACTTCCCCAAGTGAGCTGCAGCAAGGAGGTATTCAAAATAGTCAGTCCACGCCCAAGAACGTGGACGTCAACCAACATCTCAGAGTTAAGATGTCTGTTACAAAATGACAGATGACCACAGAAGAGAGAAACACATTGCCTTAAAGACACAGAGTGGCTCCCAGGCCCGGGCGCTCAACAGTGTGTCCCAAGAGAGTTTTCCTATCAGCCCAAGAGCTCAAGCAGCAGCTGCAGGGGTTGGAAGCCCACACAACAGAGGCAGCTGTGGGAAGGGCAGCCCACCTCAGAGGAAGCAGCCTGGTAAGCCTGACGGGGGGTGGATACCCTGGGTAGTCTGAGCCCAACACCTGGAAATATCTGGATTATGCTTTTCTTGTGAGCAAGAGAAGTCATGAACCAAAGGAAGTGACCACCTGACACGTTGGCATTAATCTCTCTGCTTCTCAAGAACATGGCCTAGAAAAGTGAGACAGAGGTCCAGACTCCCTGCCCTGGTCAGTTTGCCAACGAGTGCACCCTGTCAAGTGGGGTCAGGCTGAGCCATGTGTCCTCCTGTGTGTGTCTCTTCAGATTCCCACCCTCAGAAAATGTTTCCTGAATGAGTGACCCAACAGCCAGGGGAAGCACTGTGACATCTGCTCAAGGACAGGTTCTGGCTCACGTTCTGCCACAGACGAACCAGGATTTTCAAGGAATATTGCTTCAAGAAAACAGAACACGACAGGCATGTCCCAGTCCCACCACCTGGAAGCAGCTATGGGTTGGTTAGTGAGCTTGGGGGTTCTTTTTAACTTCCTTCCTTACATTTTTCATATTTGCCAGATTTTCTACCAAAAACATGGATTGCTTTTAAGAACGTAAAATACAGATGACCGGAAAGTCCACTGGACCATATACCTGAAGAATGTCTCCTGCTCGTATATTAAACATTCTATTTTGGAAGCCATACAATCCTGTTCAACCTGCTACCGGGGTTTAGCTAAATGTTAGGCTATCTCTTTACAGGATCCCAGGGGCGTTGCTGTTGGTAGTATGTGAAGCAGGAAGTCTGTGCCAGAAAATAGAAGGGGTTAGGGGTAATTAGGCAGGGGCAGCTGAGCTTGGAGCCATATATGAGTTCAACATGGGCAAAAGCATTGATTTCCATTCGCCCAATTTAAGAATGTGACCCCCCCGCCCCTTGAAATTTATGTATTTTAAGTAGTAGATTTTGAGAAAAGACGGAACAGAGGAGAGGAAGAGCAAAGAATACAAAACAGAGAAATGACCTAAACATGCTAAAACTTTTTTTGGAAATTTTCAAGTTTAGCGTCCAATTGTTACCTCAGTTGAGGGTGGGTGGAAAAATCGGCCCTTGTTTCCTCTGAACAAATGTTGCTTCCTCCTCTCTCCAGCCCCTCCCTGACTCAGCAACTCAATTGTCCCCTCTCACTGAATGTGCTTTGGGGTCAAGCTCATTCCTCTCCCCATTAGCCTTAGATGTCTGCCAAGACTGCTGATTCCAGGCTGCCAAGACATGGGCCTGGGGTGCCCTACACATTCTAAGGCTGGATGCAAGAAATACACAGAATGATACAGAAGATGCCCCCAACGGATGCAGAATTCCCTAACTCAAAACCAGCTCTCAACGACCAGCTCCATCTCAGGACGGAGGGATGGAGAAAAACAGAGGTGACCCAGGCCCCACAGCTCCCCAGGCTAGGTGGCCAACAGTAGAAACATGTTCAGGGCACTTAAGAAAGAAACTATTACTCTCTGGGGGGCGGTTATTCTTACACCTTACTCCCTGGGTAGGCTTCTAATCTCTAATCCATGAAAATGGGGCCAGAGTGGGAAGGAAGGTCCAGAGGACCGAGAAGAGTCCACGGCCAGGGCAGAGTGCTAGGTGAGGGCAGGGAGCTGCGTGAAGCTGGCCAGGCTATGAAAGGTCTGGAATGTCACACTGAGAAATCCAGACTTCATCCCACAGTCAGTAGCTCTGAGTTTCAGATTTCAGGGTCCAGTAGAAGTTCAACAAATTTGGGGGACTTAAGATGGCTAACTGGTTATTTTGCCAAATAAGGCCATTCAAACCCAAACCAAAAACTCAATGCTGCTTGCTATCATTTTAAAAGCTGGGAGGACACAAACTTAAAATGAAAAATAATCCTCTCTCTACCACCACAAAAGACAGCTGGCGACCATCTACTGACATTCAAGTGACCACTACACCGTCCTTACTGTTCTCACTTTCCCGTAGACAAACAGAAACTTCCTCACTGAATGGGGCTAGGAAGCACAGCTGGGGGACCAAGAAAGCTGGGACGCTCACACCTGAGTTACGCCTGTTTGTGTATCCAAGATATAACACGTGTTTTGTTTATAGATACAAGACCTCAAAATGAGGTAAAGTTTATGCAAGTGCTGGGCACGGTGCCCAGCACAGGCCCCCTGGGTGTGACACCTCTAGCACAACAGGATGGAGCTGATGTTCCAGGCGGGGAGGGGGTGGGGGGAGCTTCCATGGCCAAAAGGGCTTGGGAAACACCGAGACTTTCAAAAAAGTACTACTATTCGTGCACTGACTGTGTAAGTGAAGACTAGACTTCAGTATGCAGTGTCCTCCCAATGTGGTGGATTCTCAGGACTGATACAGACTGTGGGGGGAGCCTTTGAGGTTCGCTTGTTATTTAGCATGCGTGAGGTTAATGAGGGCAAGATTAGAGGAGAGCCATGCAAGCCGAGGAGCACCTGGCAAGTACGGCCAGCGGCACCCACACACCCACCCGCCAGGTGACAGCCCTGTACCTCCAGGTCAGAGTTGATGGAGGAGACCTCGGAGGAGCTGCTGGAAGACACTCGGGCCCGGATGACCTGAACAGGTGGGTAAGAGGGGGGCTCCTGCAGGGGTGCATCTCCAGTGGTCGTCTGTCCGTCACCAGGAAGCCTGGTGGCACTGCAGCCCGCCTGCGATGAGTGTGGGAAAGGACAGTTAGTTTCCTTCTTTATTGCTGAGCTGCCAAAGCATTCGCATTCAAGAACTTCAGTATGCAAAAGGCATGACGGGGTGTGCCGGACAGCGTCCACTGGCACTGCCCTCTCCTGGCCCTCCGGCTCTCCTCCCCACAGGCAGCCAGTGCTCAGTTTCCGGTGTGTCCTGGATAATCTATACATGTACAGTCAGATGCACATATGTGTATTTCCCCTATTTCCACAAATGGTGGCATGTTCTACACTCTCTTAAGCACCTTGGTTTTTTTCACCAAACAATATGCCTTAGAGATAGTTCTGTGTCAGAAGTTTTGGGGGGTTATGGTAGCACTGTAGGTGTTTATCATCTATTTAACTAGTCTCCTACTGGTGGACAGTTAAATCAACCTCTTGCTTTTGCAATCAACAATGTACATCCAAGATTTCAAGGAATTTAAAGGATATATTCCTAGAGGTGGAATTGCTGGATTGAAAGGTACATGCATTTAAAATCTGGGTACTGCTGTCAAAAATGCCCTCCATACAGTCTTTACCCATGCCCATCAGCAGTGTATGAAAGTGAGCTGGGAGGGTTTAGTGGAGGAAGAAACTTGTGAGATGTTCTTCCTATCTATCATCTGAGACCAGCACTTCCTCACGGTGTGTGTGTGGGGTCATCAGAGATGAGCTGGACTTTCCAAGCCACGCAGGATTCAGGTCATTCCACGGACGTGTGACAGTGGACCAACATCTTCCACTGATTACTCATGTGACCTCAGAAAGCATCTGTCCTCTCTCAAATCTCAGTTTCTAATCTATAAAAGGAGGGTGATAATCCTTGCTTTGTCTCCACTAAAGGGGTGTCATGGAGCTCAGATGTAAATGCCCTGGACAGAAGAATGGTTACGAGGACTGGACCCCAAACCAAGCCGGGCCCCAGCCCTCAATGGGTTAAGTGCACAATTCCAGGTGACACTCAGCTGCACAGACAGAGACAGCACGCAGAAGAAACAAAGGCAGCATTCTGGAGCAGCCTGGGAACACAGGTGAGGTGCCACCCCGCTGCCCACCTGGGAAGGAGGCGGAAACAGAAAGCTCTGGGCAGGGTGGGGAAGCAGAGTCTCTGGAACAACAATGATAAAGTCTATAAATTCCCAGGGCCTGACTACACCTGAGTCAACAGACAAATGGGGTTTTCAGACCTGTAAGCCAAGTTCAATGCAAATGATACACAGGGCCCTACGCCCTACGCCCTTCTGTCCATCTCAAGGCTCAGCCTGAACGACAGGGCTGCTCTCCTTGTAACTGCTGGAAAATCCCTCCTTAGGACCAGCACTTGGGGGGTTGCTGGGAAAACAAGGGGGCACCTCTGTTGCTCCTGTTACCCATTTCCAGATGGCCATCTAAACAGGATACACAGTAGTGCACACAGAGACCTGTCTCACCATAGCCTTGTCCACTGGGACATCGTTAACTGAGCAGGTACAAAAGGGCAGCAAAGCACATTCTCTCAGGTCCCAGAAGCAGCAGGTTTAGTTTGAAACCTTGTTCTGTGATTCTCTAACTAAGGGATCTTGGACAAATTACTTAACCTTTCTTTACCTCAATTTAAAATACTATTAATTGTTAATAAAATAATAATGGAAATGATGGTATCTATTTCATAGGGTAGATAACAGCAATTTTTAATAGTAATGACAATCGCCCATTTATCAAGTGCTTAATTGGCCACAGTCATCATGCCAAGTAGGAGGCTGTGCAGCACAGAGGTCAATGGCACAAACTCAGGCAGAGACAGGTCTGAATCCTGGTTTTACCACTGACAAACTGTGTGACCTCCATGCGTCCCAGTTTCCCTATCTATAGAATGAGAATAATACCTCCGGGGTTGGTTGTGAAGATGAAAGCTAATAGACGTAAAACCCTTAGACTAGTTTTCTAGCCCATAACAAGCACCACGTAAGGAGCCAGTATTTAGCCCTCAGTACATAGGCTACATGGAATGAATAGCATCCATAGGAAGAAGGGAGTTGCTTTCTCCCCTAGCTGGTCAGTGGTGCTTGGGCTCCCTCGCACCCCCTGGTGGACACAAAAGGAAGAGGCTGTGTGGAGGCTAAAAACCAACAAAACTAGCCAGTGGGTTCCAGTGGAAGAAGGAACATGCTCTTGTTTTGTCTGTCCCTAGCAAGAATCCACTCAAGAATCCACCGCAACAGTTACAGTGAATACAACTTTTGACTGTTCTTTTTCAGGAGTTCCATAATTTGACTTGGCGCCTGTGACTCAAGCAGCTAAGGCACCAGCCACATACACCTGAGCTGGCAGGTTTGAATCCAGCCTGGGCCCGCCAAACAACAATGAGGGCTGGCAACCAAAAACAGCTGGGCATTGTGGCGGGCGCCTGTGGTCCCAGCTACTTGGGAGGCTGAGGCAGGAGAATCACTTGAGCCCAGGAGCTGGAGGTTGCTGTGAGCTGTGATGCCACGGCACTCTACCCCAGGCGACAGCTTGAGGCTCTGTCTTAAAAAAAAAAAAAAAAGAAGTTTCATAATTTAAAACTTTCTAAAAATTAGCCAGGCATTGTGTTAGGAACCTGTAGTCTCAGCTACTTGGGATGCTGAGGCAAGAGGATGGCTTGAGCCCAAGAATTTGAGGTTGTGTGAACTATGATGATGCCATAGCATGCTACTCAGAGCGACAGACTGAGACTTGGTCTCAAAAAATAATAACAATAAAAAGAAAAGAAGGGAAATGAAATAAAAATATAAAATAAACTTTCTAGTGCAGCTAGATGCTGTCAGAGTTCCTGTTTTTCCTCCACACAACCAGCCTAATAGAGGCCGTCATGGGCTCCTAATTGTAAGCATGCTCTGAATCTCTCTGAATTTCATTACATCAGAATTATTTGCACCCAATACCCAAGGAACAACAACAGCAAAGAGCAAAACTATCCCCAAGCACCAGTGTGTGCAGCTGTGCAGGGCGCCACCACTAGACCATGTTTCAAAGCACCTGTTTTCTGAGAGCCCAGGACAGTGGTGCACTAGGGTCAACAAGATGGGAGACAAAGCTTATAGCTCAGCAGGAATCACCAAAACAAAAACAAAAACAAAAACAAAAACAGCCTAAGATAGTAATAAGTGCTTTACAGAGGATTTAAAGAGGTAATAAAATAGAGGACTAGGACAGAGGGGTGGAGGCTACTTGGCAATGGTGGCTGGGGAAGGGCTTCGGAGAAGGTGAGGTTTTCATCAAAGTCTGAAGGATAAAAAAGAGGTAGGTGTGTGAAAACTAGGAGGAGGAGCATTCTGGGCAGAGGAATGGAGGCAGAGAGAGACGGCCAGGTGAGGACAGGCAGGAGGATGGCCACGTGAGGAGGCAGGTGGGAGGATGGTCAGCTGAGGAGGACAGGCGGGAGGATGAACAGGTCAGGAGACAGGAGGGAGGATGGCCAGGTGAGGAGAAGGGGCCGAGCCAGAGAGGAGCAGCCTTGGACTTGCAGAACCTTGGAAGTCTTCTGTAAGGAGTTAGGATTCTATTCTGCCCGAAATGGAAAACGAAATGTGATTTACATTTGTGAAAGAGCTGCTGCTGGTAGCAGCTGAGAGGAAGGCCAGTGGGGAGGCTCCAGACCTCCTTTAAGGAAGCATTCACAGGACTCACAGATGGGCTGGATAGGCAGGGGGGTGTAGTGAGGGAAAGAGAGGAATTTTTGGCTTGAACCACTGTATGGACAAGTGGTGGGTCTGGGCATGGAAATCCAGAATTCTGTGTTGGACACGGCAAGTGTGAGACACCATATGGTGACGCTGACTAGGCAGCTGGGCCACCAAGACTGGAACTGCAGGGAGAGAAGGATGGGGACCCAAACCAGGGAGTCAGTGAGAGCTAGCATTCAGAGTTAGGGGGACCACCAGAGGACAGCAGAAGAAGGGGGCCCTCCTAGGACTTGGGGCACTCCTGCCCTAAAGTCAAGCTTACTGGGAGGAGCCAGAAAAAGCTGTGAGGAACGTACCACCTGGGAGGGTGGCAGGAAAGCCCAGGACAGTGGAGGGTGGGGCTGCAGAAGCCAGAGACAGTGGCCAGAAGAGTCGAGTCTCAATTAGAACAGAAATGACTGGATTTAGCAACTAGGAAGTTACTGTTGACCTTGATAACAGTCTCAGCCAGCTGTTCTCAACCTGTGGGTCGTGACCCCTTTGGAGGTCGAAGGACCCTTTCACAGGGGTCGCCTAAATACATCCTGCGTATCAGATATTTGCATTATGATTCATAACAGTAGCAAAATCACAGTTATGAAGCAGCAAAGAAAATAATTTTACGGGCTCGGCGCCTGTGGCTCAAGCGGCTAAGGCGCCAGCCACATACACCCAAGGTGGCGGGTTCGAATCCCCAGCCCGGGCCCGCCAAACAACAATGATGGCTGCAAC
>NW_003852455.1:2534660-2538459 GCF_000181295.1 Otolemur garnettii | reverse complement strand
AAAAAAAAAAAAAAAAGAAAATAATTTTACGGTTGGGGGTCACCACAACATGAGGAACTGTATTAAAAGGTCACAGCATTAGGAAGGTTGAGAACCACTGGTCTTAGTGGAATTGTAGGGTGATAGGGTAAACTTCTTGTCACCTCTTTCCCAATTTTCTTTCTCCTGAGAACCCCGAGTGTAAGCCAGACCCCCAGGAGGCACCCAGAGGACTCCCTCCCTCACCCGCACCCTCCCCACCTCAAACACTCCCTCCCAACTCTCTCAGCTCCATCTCTGCTTCTCCATTTGCTCTCACCTTGGTTCAGGTCACACTGCCACTTTCCTGACTGCCCTGTTGCTAGTCTCCTCTCCCCTAAGCCACCAGCAATAGTGTCTCAGTGGCAGCTTTGAAGTGCACAGCAGACCTTGACCTTGAGTCTTGGGCACTCAAACCTGTCCATGCCCTATAACAGGCTCCAGGGTATGATGATCTGAGCCCTGCCTCCCCTTACTCCTCAGGGTACCTGCACAGGCCACCCCAAATACCCTCTTTGGCATATGGATTATTTTGAAAACCAGCAGAAGCAGAAGCTCTTTACCTCCCATAATTGCTGAAAAAAAATCAAGTACAGAGGAGATTTACGCTTATACAAATGTCTTCAAGAGGAAGAGAGCTATTTCCAGAGTCTCTTGCCACTTGAGAGACTCTGAATAACCTGACAGTTCTTACTAAACTCTGCTCCCCTCCCCAGCACTCACCTCCCAACCCTGGAAGCCCCAAGCCCCTTTTCCTTTATTTGGTCTAAGACTATAAATAAGCCTCAATCAGCTGCCACCCTGTTGGGTTACACTTTTGTGAATTTCCCTAAACAAGTAGTTCAAGCTGTTTCTTATTGTCTCTCTTGTTAATGCTTTACCAGTTTGATTCACAGGCCCCAGGCACTGAACTTAAGAGGGGAGCAGGAAAGATATTCCCTCTCCTTTCACATCCTCCCATCTGCCCCTTCTCCACACCCTTATAGAGTGCCTTACTGTACCTGCTTCCCTGCCTTGTTCTGCCCATACCGCAGCTAAAGTTGCGCCTCCTCCAGGAAGCCCTCCATGACTGCTTCCCACCTTCTTGGCCACTCACCTGCTGCACCGGCTCAATGGTCAGCTCCATGTAGCGACTGATTGCCGCCATCGTCTTCAGTGACTTGCGGTGCGACATTGTGGTGAGAGGCACCCACTCTGAATTCTTTTAAGTGGAGACAGAAAGGGGAATTCTTAAAGTTAGAAGGCACTTTCTAAAAATAAGTTACCATTTTATTCAAAAGAACCTCCAGGATATTTTGTCTGGGTTGTTTGTTTGGTTTTATTAACAGCACATCTCACTTTCTGCTTCCTCTAAAATGTGTCTGTCTGAGGTCACAGGTTACCAAACTTTGCAGCATAGAAGAATCAACTGAGGATCTTAAAAAACAAAACTACTGTTTAGTTCCCCTCCCAGACATTTAATTGGTGTGGGACATGACCTGGGCATTGGATAGTTTAAAAACTCCCCAGATGGGATGGCACCCATAGCCCAGTGGGTAGGGTGTGGCGGGCTTGAACTAGGCCCAGGCCAGCTAAAACCATAGTGACAACTGCAACAACAACAACAAATAATCGAGCATTGTGGCAGCTGCCTGGAGTCCAGCTACTTGAGAGGCTGAGGCAAGAGAATTGCTTAAGCTCAGGAGTTGGAGGTTGCTGTGAGCTGTGACGTCACAGCACTCTACCCTGGGCAACAGCTTGAGACTCTGTCTCAAAAATAAATAAATAAATAAATTAAATTAAATTTAAAATAAATGAATAAAAATAAAACTCCTCAGATAATTCTAATCTTGTTATCATCTTTTACTGGTTTGATTCACATGCCCCAGCCACTGAACCTAAAAGGGTAGTGGGAAGAGATTTTGCTCTTCACTTCTTCCTTCCTTTTGACCCTCCACTGTGGCCTTGGAGAGCTCCTTACTGTTACCTGCTTCCTGTCTTGTCCTGTCCATCCCTCAGCTAAAATAGCACCTCCTCCAGGAGGCCCTCCACGACTGCTTCCCATCCTCTTGGACACCCAACAAAGCTTAGGAACCACTGTAGTGGGTGCCAAATAAATGCTTTAGAAAGCACTGGTTCTCAAACTTTAATATGCATCAGAAGTACTTGGTGGGCTTGATAAAATACAGATTACTGGGCCACATCCTCAGCTTCAGATTTGGGAGGTCTGAGTGGAGGCCTAGAATCTGCATTTCTAACAGTTTCCCAGGTGATGCTGGTCTAGGCCTACTTTGAGAACCATGAGTGTAAAGCGTTGCTGAAGATGCTCTAAAGCAGTGGTTCTCAACCTTCCTATAGCTGCGGCCCTTTAATACAGTTCCTGTGGGTCATGGTTAAGAACCGCTGCTCTAAAGGCTTCTACTTCTCTCTTCAGAATACTAAGACACTCAGAACTCTCTCTTAACATTTTAGCTCCTTTTTGGCTATAACTACATAACAGTTGCTAGAAAAAAATGAAAATAATTTCCCACTAGGGCTTTCCTGGGAACTTGGATAAGAAGCTTTTATCTTTGTATATATGCCACTTTCCTCTATCTCATTAACTCAGATTGCATTGTTAAGCCTTTTGGAGGATATTTGGAGTAGTTCTCTCTTTTATCTGTCCAAATGCACCCTCCCCCTTCCTCTGTCCTGGCCACAGGGACATTCACTCATGGCTTCATTCCTACCCCTGCAGGAGGAACTTAAGGTAGTGAAGAGCCCAGGTAACAGGTGAGAATATTTTCCTTAAAATAATTACCTTAGAAAAGAGGGAACTACCTTACAGTCTCGTCCTAACAAGCTTTATTGTATTTTGAGCTATCTTCTCAAATATTTGGAACCAAGAACTTTTACGAAAACAAATGGCCTCAATTATGGTAAGTTCTGTCTACTTATCGATGCCACCTATTTAAATCAGTAAAAGACAAACATATTTGCCCTACACGTACTTACTCTTACTGATGGTATGACATTTTTGCAAATGTTGACTGTTATTGTAAACACTTCTAAAGATCAGCTTTTTAGCAATATCAGCTAAAAAAAACAGCAATAGAAGAACTAGTTACATTGTAGTGACCACAAAAAGCAAATGGGACCTTGTGGCTTGAGACGAATTTCTAGAGACAGCATCACAGGCAGATTCCCGGAGCCTGTACCAAACAGCTTAGCATGATGACAGGCTCTGGGACACTGTGCTAAGTGGTGGGGACCGTTTCAACATCAAAGATGCGTGTGAAGCTCAGCACCTGTAGCTCAGCAGCTAGGGCGCCAGCCACATACACCAGAACTAGGGGTTCGAATCCAGCCCAGGCTTGCCAAACAATGACAACTACAACCAAAAAATAGCTGGGCATTGTGGCAGACGCCTGTAGTCTAGTTACTTGGGAGACTGAGGCAAGAGACTCACTTAAGCCCAAGAGTTTAAGGTTGCTGTGAGCTGATGCCATGACATGCTACCCAGGGCAACAGTTTGAGACTCTTGTCTCAAAAAAAAATCACCAAAAAACAAAAAAATGTGTGTGAAAGTGAGAACACATTTTTGAATGAAATATGAGTGGAAATTGCATTATTTTAAAATCAATATATCAATGTATATAGTATGTGATTTATGTAATTCATTAATCAATAGCATGGGCAACTGACTATTTCATCTACATTGCAAGTGTATTTAGTTCATTAAGGGATCGAAAAGACTAAAAAAATTGTAAGTGGAAAAATGGAGGATCCGGCTCGGCACCTGTGGCTCAAGCGGCTAAGGCGC
>NW_003852455.1:2523547-2534463 GCF_000181295.1 Otolemur garnettii | reverse complement strand
GGGGGATAGCTTGAGGCTCAGTCCAAAAAAAAAAAAAAAAAGGAAAGAAAAATGGAGGATCCCACTGCATTCAGAGTCACCTTAGCTTTGGATATAACAGTGGCTTTTTTAAGCGACCATCTGGCTGAGGCAGAGAAACTTTCAGAATTCCCAAGCCCAGCCCTTGCTGAGGCTTGCTCCCCTGTCCATCCATGGCAGTACACATGTTGGTGAGACCAGAGTTTTCCAGCTAGAGACCTTGTCCTTGTTCTGCATCTCCTGGTTTTCTTCCTCTTTCTCTGCACAGGTCAAAAGGGCTTGGGTGTCAGGGCTCTCTCTGGCTTCAGCAACAAATCCCAAGGCCCGTCTCATCTTGCTTTTCAGCACACACGAAAGGAAAATGATCTGAGCAGGGGCAGCAGTTAAGGTGGACGGATGCAGAGCACTCTCAGCCGCCCGGTGCACCCTTAGCCTCCCCACCCACCCCCTGTGGCCAGTCAGCCCTCCCCAGTACTACCCTGCCTGGCTCTGCCCCAGTCAGAAGCGATGATCTGAGGACACAGCCAGGTCTGCCTCTCTCTACATTCCTGGCTCCACCAGGGCCCAGCGCCCAACAACACCCTGACCTTAACAAGCGTTTGGTTTTGAAAAACATCTTTCTTGAAGGATTTGGCTTATCACAACAGTATACAGGCAGTGAGTTAGATAGTGTCTCTGGAAATTAACGTCTACCTGGAGCCTCAGAGAGTGACCAACCACACTTGGAAGTAGGGTCTTTGCTGATGGCATTAGTTATTCTCACACACCAAGCACCACGCAGCAGCCACTGCTCACGGGCAGCGCCTCCAGCCAAGTCCTCCCTCCTGCCCACTGTCTGCACTTGAAGCTCACACCAAGGTCACCTGGGTGTCAGCACATCAGGCAACACCTCCTGGGGACCAGGAAGACGCTCAGTAGTTACTGGCAAATGGCAGGGCTTGTCAGCTTGTCAGCCTCTCCTGCTCAGGCCCAGCACCGTAGAGAGCAGGGAGGGAGGAACTCACCTGCCTGCCCAGCCTGTGAGAAAGGCAAGGGTTGAGGGGAAGAGGCTCCCAGAACGCAGGCACCACCCCGGAGGAGACCCCGGCAGGGAGCAGAGCTGAGGCTGGAAGATAGGCCTTCTCTTCTCAGGCCCAGGGCCCTTCACACACCCCCTTACTGTTTCAGAGAGTTTCTTCTTATGTAAAAAGAGAAAACACAAAACTGCAAATCATTGCACTTGTGTCTGTCTGCCTCTGGTTTCGAACCACCTCCTTGACTGCTGGGAGAGATCCATCTAGCAAGAGGGAAGGGGGGAGTGACTGGGAGGGGTGGGGGTGAGACATAGGCCTCCCCTGGCTACAGCAGGCAAGCTCCCCAGTCCTGGGGTGGATACCGCAAGGTCCAGCGCAGCTCGGCCGAGGGAGATCAGGAACCAGGGTGTGGCCTGCAGCAGATACTCGGGCCGCCGGTCATGGGCCACAATGGCCGAGGCGTAGAGGAGGCCAGCCAAGGCTGACAGAAGCCGGGTCCACAGGTGGATGGAAGAAAATGTCTTCCCCTGGCACTGGCAGAGAGAGGAGGGGCTGGGCAGTGAGGAACTCCGGATCGTGAGACCCAGGTCCTCAACAGTGTGGCAGTCTGGGGCAAGCCCTCTGCCCACTGCCAGCCCCCTACTTCTTTTAAGCGTCCAGCTTCTGCTTAAGTTGTTTCTTTTGACTATTGAACTCCTACTCATACTTAAGAACCTTAACTCTGGGAAACTTCCCCTTTCCCCTCCACCCTAAGGTGATCAAATAACTCCTTTTCTGTGCCCATCACCTGGCCACATCCTCTAGCACAGTGACCATGACTCAGCTGTTTATAGGGTGGCCATGTGGGGACATAGGCAAGTGAACACCGTGTGATGCCTGGAGTTGTGCTGCCATAAGCCAAGACACTGCCAGAGCTGGGAGAGAAGCCTGAGACAGACCATCCCCCAGCGCCTTCAGAGGGAGCATGGCGCTGGATCTTGGGGCTCTGCTGTTCAAAGTTTGTGGTACTTTGTTATGGCAGCCCTGTGGAGCAACTACTGGGGTCATGGCACCATACCAGACCCTTCCAACGTCCTCATGTGACATAGCTCAAGCCCTACCTTGAAACCTAGGGGGCTGCTGGGCCAGCCCAGAGCTCCCCACTCTCTTCCTCAATCTGTAGATGGGCACCTGCTGCAGAGGTCTGGGTCTGGGAGGTTTCTGGCAGCCTGGTACAGGCTGAAGCTTCACGCAAACCACCACTGACCATGCGCCTTCCCCAAACCCTGTGCCCTAGGAACTGCTATGAAACCATGATGCTCTTAGGCAAGTGATTCTTTTTAGACTGAATGATGGGCCTGTTACATTTCATGGTGTTAGGCTTGGCCACCATTCCTGTTCCTGTCAGTGAGATAAGAACAGCTGTCTGAGTTGTCTGCAGAGAAAGCTTGGCAGAGCGGGTTCCACCTGTCCACAGTAGCTGCTGTCCCCAGCGCCATCGTGCAGGGTGCTTTTTCTGGGTGCTCTTCTCTGCCTGGACTGCTGTCCTAAGCCTCTGACCCCTCAAATCCCATCGTTACTTCTACACCAACATGACGCCTCCCCACCACTCTGCGGCCAACAGTGCAAATAGTTTTCAGCCGTGCTCATCTGAATAGCAGCAAAGCCTTCTCTCTCTCTCTTTCTTCTAAAAGCCCCAACATTTGTTTCTGTCTGTCTTGGAGCATTAAGAGACCCTGTTTCACATTTCTGTGTCTTCCATGGAATTGTGGATGCCCCAAAGGTAAGAATATATCTAAGCTCCTATCTGTATCCCCCACAGCACTGGCCAACACAGGGCTGCCCTCCAGATGCTTGGAAAATACCTGCCAATGAGACCACTCAATCTGCCAGAACAGTAGGACCTGACTGCGTCCAGCTCTAAAGCAAGACTCTCTGCTGGTCTTGTTTATGCAGGCCCAGGGCTCCGTCCTGAGAGCCTGCCTCTCACTGGCTACAGGAAATGGCAGAGAACTCAGTGGGCTTTTCCTGAAGGCTGTGGCAGTCCTTAGGATGCCTGGGCCAGCTGTCTGCTCTCCACACATACCCCTTCCTCATTGATACACACAGTGACACCACAGCTCTGCCCCACGACCTAGAGCTTCCAGGCTGCCTGCCCCATGACCCACAATCCCAGCCCTGCCCCAGCCTCACAATTCTGGAGAGTGGGGGGATCTGGGAAGCCCAGGAGCCCACGGCAGCGATGCTGCCCAGCAGGTAGCCAAGGAGTTCAGTATTTTCCTGTAAAAAGAAGTAATAAGCTGTTAGCACTCTACAGAGACTGTCCCTTATCCCAAGAAATAGCTGAATCTGAGGAGTCCTTTTCTGCTTTTAGGAGGTTTCTCCCAACATTGAAAACCTCTAAGTTTTGCCCCCTGCCCCCAGGGTATTCGCACCACCCCACATCCTCCCGTGGTGGCTCAGCCTCACCTGCAGCAGGCTCGCCAGCAGCCTCCTCTGCGGCCCCCGGACAGGCGCTGAAGCCTTTGGGACAGTGGCCCAGAGAACCCAGCATGGACCCAGGCTCAGTGGCAGGGTCAGGGCAAATATACTGGCCCTGAGCCGCTGTCTCCTCTTCCTGTCTCGGGCACCACGATCTGCAACAGACACCAAGACCCTAATGGCTCTTAGAACCCAGAACTCCTCAGACAGCTGCAAGGGAAGACCTGGTGTTGACTCTATCCGATGCCAGAGCCAAGGTCCTGCCACTTCCTTAAGAAGCCTTTCCTCCCAACCCCCCATGATTGGCACTGTTCTCCTTTCTAAGGCAGGGATGACATTATCTTTATCATATGTATCTATGCGCAGACAGCAGCACCTCTCCACCTCTCCTAGACCAGCACTCCCAAAGACAGGCGAGATGCCCTGGTGGTTTCTATAATCTCCATAGAGCAGGACGGCTCACACTTCAGGAATGCATCCATGAATGCCTATATTCATGCTGAGGCCCCTAAACTGAGCAGAACAAACAGCAATAAGCAGCATCTTTGAAAGCTTCCTTCAAATATGAGACTGATACTCCTCTGAGCAATTCTAGTAGGAACGTTTCTCCCTGGGGCAGCACTGAGCAGCTGAAGGCATGCTACCTTACCCACTGACGCAAGCGTTCCCTCTTTTTTCAACAAAGGTGCAAGCGCATTGCTGTGCCTTCCTGGGAATTCCCAGTCCCATATACTTAGGCTACTCAGCCTGTCTCATTTACATCCAACCCCTGCTCTGCCTGTGATGCTCCATGCCTAGTGCGGACATCCATTCCAGAAACTGTGGGGCTTCAATGGGCCACCCTGGACTTGCATGCTGATTTATCAGTGTCCATCCCCTAAAGCCATGCACTTGGCTTTCCCCCCTGCTGTTCTGCTTGCCTGGAATGCCCCCACCAGTCCAATGCCCTGCGCCTGCCTGACAGCTGCAGCCCCTTCCATCCCTTTGGTTGCAAATGGTATGCACACACCTCAGAACTAGCAGCTCTGGTGATTGTTTACCACCTTCTCCCTCATCGGGCTGAGATCAGGGACCTTGCTCAGTTGTCTGTGCCTAGCTGGGGCCAGCTTAGAGCATGACAAGGAGTAAGGCACTCAGTGTATCGATGAATGAACGGATGAATGAAGACAGGAACAGACAGCCACACGCTCACCTGAACTGGACTTGACTTTGGGTCCACAGACTGGGAATAGAATGAATATAAAGTTCACCAAGTCAATGGCGGCTAAGTAGGCACCAGTGAAAACCTGGGAGCAAACAGAAATAGTCTTGGTGTTCAAATACCTTTTTTTCAGCAATTACAGCGCCTGTCTTCCCAGATCCCCTCTACCATGGGTTACACTGATATAGTGCTTCCACATATGAGTCCTACGATGCCTCCCTACCAATCCTGAGAAAAGTCTATTATCATCTCTTTTGATTGAAGAGGTGACAGAGTGTTTAAATGACAGATCCCAAGTCATGCAGATGCCCATTAATAACAGCTAATACGATATACTGGGCTGTTTGAGCTGGGGGGCTGTGTCAACTTCTATCACATAATGGGCATGTAAAATGAAAGGTGATTTGCTTCTGAGATGACGCTGTTCAAAGCACAGTCTAGAGAACTCAGAATCTGTACCCGGACCACTAGGTGGCCCTGCTTCATTTCTACCCGGACGCCAGGAGCAGCCCCATGGGTGGCCCCGGACAGTGGGCCCAGTAGGCTCTCTTTGGGATATGGGCTTTGGGAGAGGATCCTTCTACACGGGTTTGTTTGAGGACCCAGACTTTTGGGAAATTTGAAACAACTCCTCCCTCACCCCAAAGCCCAGATCACCCCCTGGGAAAGGACTCTCAGCCACCTGTGTATGACCTGGAGCTGCACTCAGGACTCTAAAAACAGTGACAGGAATTCTGACTAAGCATTTACTAGGTGCCAGGTGCTGTTTTAAGTAATGCGGACAGGTAGTAGATAAATCCATCAGCAGAGCTGGCGGTCTAGTGGGGTTAGCATACAAGTAACATAACAGTAAACATAACAAGTAAAGTGTGTGATGTCTTAGGGGTTAAGCTGGTGGAAGAGGGAGATCACCATTTTAAACAGGGGAGGCCTTACTAAGAAGGTGGCTTTTGAGCAAAGACCAGGAGTAAGCAGTGAGCCGTCATGCTGACAGTGAGAACAGGAGCATTCGAGGGCAGGAAGAGCTTCAAAGGCACACCCCAAGGTGAGAGTGTGCTCTACATGCTGAAGGAACGAGACAGAAGCCGCCATGGCTGTAGCAGAGAAAGGAGGCCAGACTTGTGCTGGGCTGAGCACTGTCCCCCACATACCTGGATGGTGAGCTGTCTGGCTAGAATAGCCCCGACGGTGTTGCACAGACTGGTCAGGAGGCAGCATGCAGCGCACAGTGCCGACTGGCCCTGTCCAGATTTCTTTGCACATCTCAGATAGAGAAGCCTAGGGTGACAGGAGTGCAGACAACACAGGAGCCATGAGTTTGGGGACGGCCCGAGCAGGTGTCTGTAAAGGTGTCTGTAAAGGATAACCGTGACTTTGCATCCTTATGGAGCACACCCTCCTCCCAATATTTAGCAGGTGCTTTGCAACTTAGTTTACAGATAGAAAAGATCAAAAGACTTGAGAGCCTCTGTCTACAAGCCTAAGGCAGCAGCTAGGCCTCAGAAGATGTGGAGACCCCCTCCTCTATAAGGAAGAATTACCTGGCTCGGCGCCTGTGGCTCAAGCGGCTAAGGCGCCAGCCACATACACCTAAGGTGGCAGGTTCGAATCCCCAGGCCGGGCCCGCCAAACAACAATGATGGCTGCAACCAAAAAAAATGGCCAGGCGTTGTGGCGGACGCCTGTAGTCCCAGCTACTTGGGAGGCTGAGGCAGGAGGCTCACTTGAGCCCAGGAGTTGGAGGTTGCTGTGAGCTGTGATGCCATAGCACTCTACCCAGGGGCATAGCTTGAGGCTCCGTCTCAAAAAAAAAAAAAAAAGGAAGAATTACCTTTTACCTCCAAATCAGGCTGACACCATCTAACCAACCACCTGTTCAGCACTGAAAAACTAGCTGTTAGGATTTATTTTTTGAAATAGAAGCAGGAGAGTTAGAAACATAATCCCACCACTGCAGTGAACTTCACGACAGGGTTAATTGCCTATCTTTAAAAGGCAACTTGTTTCTCTAAAATTAAGGTGTTTTTATACTCTCCTTACAGTGGGCTGGCCTAGCGCCGAGTTTGTTCTTCACACACAGAGGCAAACTCCTGCGAGTAGGCACCCTGGCTGCCTTGCCCCAGCACCACCGTGGCTTCTCTCCCTGTGGCCCTCCTCCATTCTGCAGCCACCCAGGAACATGACAGGTCAGAGGTGACAAAGTACTCTCTCCCTCTGCCTGGATGGGTTCTTGGAAATGTTTTGTTTTAGATGTCTCCCTACTGCATTTCTAAGGAGAAACCGAGGCACAACTCCAGCTCTGGTTTCACTTCCTTAAGCCAGAGGGTGGTCCTCATGCCACATCCTCAGGATGGTTTGCCTGGTTCTGAGATTCAGAATAGGGAGAAAGACATGGATGAGGACAGATTTGGGGCTCCTACATACTTCCCAACCTGCAGCCAAGCCTGAAGCTCATGGTGGGAACATCTACCTTTAATCTGGGCCCTGGGCTCCTGAACATAATTCAAGACCAAAAAGCAGAGACTCTTAGAGATTCTCAGAGTTGGACCCAAATTAGAAATAATTTATTTCAACCCTCCCATTTGAGAGAGGAAAAACTGAGGACTATGGGGATGAGGCAGCTTAACAGGAGTCTTTGGCTTCCCTGTGGAGGTTTGCTCTGAACCCTGTTGTTCTCAGCCACTACCCCAGATCTCAGGTCTAAGGATCTTGGGCTGACCTTAACCCAGCCCAGACGTCACTCAGAAGAGACAAGTTCCTCATAGACAAAGGGATGCTGAGGTCTGGAAAACCACCTCCAGGCAAGTGAGAAGGTACGAGTTCTGTTCTCAGGCTGGCCAGCAGGGCATTCTTGGAGTTACTTAACTGCTCCAAGCCTTGGGTTCCAGGCTGGTCAAATGCCTAACAGTGCTGACCTCAGGGTGGAACAAATGAGAGAATGCAGGTATGGTGCTGCAGTAGTGTCTGGCCTCCCATCTGGATAATTTTATAGGCCCAGCCCTCTTCAGTAGGATCTGGGCTTTTGGTTCTTTCTCTTCATTCAGATAAGCTATTCAAGCTCTCAGAACCTCAAGGACCCTCACTGAAAGTGGGGATAATAACAGTATCCATGTCATGGGGGTGTGGCAGGGACTGCACCAGTTAATAAATGCAACACTGAACCCACAGTAAATGTTCTGAGTGCCTCTTTATTGGTATTCCAGTCACCAGGTGATGGGGCTGCAGAATTTCTGCGACACCATGGAAGCCTGACGGGAATGTCCACTGAGCTAAGGTGAGTCAGTTTCAGCCCCCTCCCCCAGTTCTGCTGGTCCTTTCTCTGGTGCCAGGGAATACTTGGGTGGCACCAACCTTGGCCCTGCTTGTGGATTTCTGTGCCTGGGACAGGGCGGCTAAAGACCTGGAGACTTCACTCTTCTAACTATGGTGTCCACCTGGGCAAACTACTCCAGGTGCTTGAAGATGGAGGCAAAGACTGTGGCCAGAATCAGATCATCATCACTCCCTTTCCGGTTAAGAGGGTCTGGGGTAAATTGGGCAAAAGCATGAAGTGATTTGCCAAGGTCCCCAAGGGTTGGCGTGGCAGAACTAGAGCAATACAAACGATGTTTAATGAGCAGTTAAGTGTTTACCAGTCCTGACTCTTTCACCCCATCCATACTTCGAAGTATCACCCCCATTCACATGAGGCAGAGACAGAGGCTTTAGAACTTGCCCAGCTCACACCCAGGATCAATGGGAAAGGGCTGACAACAACACAGGACTCACAGTGTCCTGCCAGGGCCCCATCCACTGCACCACCCAGCCGCCTCCTGTTGGCTCACAGCCCAGCTTCCCCATGCATGGAATCCGGAAAGAAGTGTCCGACTTCAGTCTACAGAGAAATGTTAGATCTGATCCTGGAACGGGGCTGCTTCCTCCATCCCCCTGTTCCGCCCCTTCCTCTAGGTTTCCCAGCGGGAGTACCTGGGGCTCAGGGCCCACTTCCCCGCACGACCCACCCGCCACCCCCCTCGCGCCGCGGGTCTCGGGCCCCATTACAGCGCGTGGGCGGCGATCCAGCAGGAGGAGGCGCAGATCCACAGGCCGAAGGAGATGCAGACGCGGTGGCGGGCGAAGCAGCGGTTCAGGTAGTCCCAGTCCCAGAGCGCCGGCGCAGGACTGGGCGCCTCTCCCATGGCGCGGTGCTGCTCCCGGCCGGGCGCCCAAGCCTCGCGTGTGGCCGGGGACCCGGGCGCAGCCTCCCCCGCCGCGGGCTGCTCCGGGCGCTGCTGCCCCGCGCCCCCTTCCCTGGGCTCAGTTCCGCCGCGGCGGCCCGGGAGAAGCGCACCGGCCGCGGGCGCAGATGGGCGCGCCCCACTCAGCGCTCCCAGCGCGGGAGGCGGCAGCGAAAGCGCCAGGGAAAAGTTTCCGGGCCCGCGCGGCGCCCACCGCTCCCGCTATTGTCGGCGGTGGCGGGGCGCAGGCCGCCCCCCAGCGGCGGGAGCCGGGAGCGGCCTCAGCACAAAGGCGTGGGTCTCCGCCCCCGAGACAGCTGCGGCGCCCGCTCCCCGCCGCCCCTGTGCCAGCGCCCACCGCCCAAATCCCGCGATCAGCGTGGGGCGGGCCCCTGTGCCCTGTGGGTCGAGTCCCTGTGGGGTCACTATAAGGCACACTGTCCCTTAGTTAATTCACCGCATTTCCCGAGCCAGACAATAGGCACAGTTGCGCTGTTGAAACCCTTGGGAACCGGGGACCCCGAGGTGATCGGGAACTAGGAACAGTACAGAAGGTTGGGTGGGAAGCCAGGAAAAAGACTGATATACGGGTGAACACATACCCCTGTATCTGCCTCTCACTCTCCTTTCTGAAGACGCCCCCACCCTGTAGCCACCGGGTCCCCGAAGCCGGGATGTCCGGTTATCTTTGGACTCTGCACCCTCCCATTCAGCCACTCTGCTGCATAATTCAGGTAGACAAGGCTACTTTTCTTGAAATCAAATTGTTGATATTACTTGAAAATTCTTTATGGATTTTTAATAAGTTTGCTGAAAGCTTTTAGTAAATGATACATGACTGTATCTTTTAAAAAATATATTTCACTTAAAAAAACAAGCTTCATGGAGACATCGTTTGTATGCCATAAACTTCATCCTTTTAAAGTGTACAATTAAGTGGTTTTTAGTGTATCCATAGAGTTGTGCAAACGACATCTCTATCTAATTTTAGATCATTTTCATCACCACTACTGCCCGCCCCCCCAAACCCTATTCATTAGCAGTTACTGTCCATTCCCCTTCAACATTTCTAGCCTTACTTCTCTGTCTCTTTGGAGTTCCCTATTTTGGAAATTCCATATAAATGGATTCATCCAGTATTGTAACTTTTTTGTAGCTGGCTTTTTTCACTCAATGCGATGTTTTTAAGGTTCATAGATGTTTCATGTATTAGTACTCACTTACTTTGTTTTTTTTTTTTGGTAGAGACAGAGTCTCACTTTATCACCCTCAGTAGAATGCTGTGATGTCACAGTTCACAGCAACCTCCAGCTCTTGGGCTTAGGTGATTCTCTTGCCTCAGCCTCCCCAATAGCTGGGACTACAGGCGCCCTTCACAACAGCCGGCTATTTTGTTTGTTTGTTTTGCGGTTCATTCTCAGGCTGAGTGAACCCGCCACCCTCAGCATAGGGGCTGGCACCCTAGCATTGAGCCACAGGCGCCGCCCATACTTAATTACTTTTTATGGCTGAATAATAATACATTGCATGGATGTAGCATTTATTTTATTTATCTTTTATTAGTTGATGGACATTTGGGTTGTTTTCACTTTTTCACTATTACAAATAACGCGGCTATGAACATTTGTGTACAAGTTTTACTGTGGACATAGGTTTCTATTTCTCTTGGGTATATACTTAAGAGTGGAATTTCCAGGTCATATGGTAACTTTATTTTTAACGTGGAGGAACTGCCAGATTGTTTTCCAAAGTGGCTACACTGTTTTACCAGTTCAATCATTTTTAAAAGTGTGACCACTCATAGGAGAATGAAATACTACATGTCAGGCATTGCTATGATCTGAGTGTTTGTCCCCTCAAATTCCATTTGTTGAAACCTAATCACCAATTTAATGGTATTAGGAGGTAGGGCCTTTAGGAGGTCATTAGGTCATGAGGGCAGAGACACATGAAGAAGGCAGTAGTCGGCTCTGCACCTGTGGCTCAAGTGGCTAAGGCGCCAGCCAT
>NW_003852455.1:2520062-2522059 GCF_000181295.1 Otolemur garnettii | reverse complement strand
TCTCAAAAAAAAAAAAAAAGAGCTGCTCTTAACCTGGCTCACTCTTTGTTATGGCTTCCCTCTCTCCCCAGGCCCAGCACAGCCCTCAGCACCTCAACAAGTTGTGCTTAGGTTCGGTGCCTATAGCTAAAGCAGCTAAGGCACCAGCCACATACTCCAGAGCTGAGGGGTTCGAATCCAGCCTGGGCCTGCCAAACAACAATGACAACTCCAATCAAAAAATAGCCGGTCGTTGTGGCGGCTGCCTGTCATTGGGAGACTGAGTCAAGAGAATCTGAGCCCAAGAGTTTGAGGTTGCTGTGAGCTGTGATGCCACAGCACTCTACCAAGGGCGACATAGTAAGACTATCTCAAAAAACAAACAAAAAAACCTAGCAGATGTGCTAAATCCAACTCTCCACGTACATGTCCTTGGAATCATCCTGGATTAGCTTCCTATGGCTGCTGTAACAAATTAGTGCAAATTAGTGGCTTAAAATCTTAGAAATTAATTCCCTTGCCATTCTGGAGGCCAGGAGTTAGGAATCCATTTCATTGCACCAAACTCAGCATGTCAGCCAGCTCTGCTCCTTCTGGGGGTCACAGGGGCATAACTTCCTCTTTGTCTTGTCTCTTATAGCTTCCGCTGGCTGCCAGCACTTCTTGCCTTGACTGCGTCACCCTGTCACTCTCTGCCTCCTTGTCATATCACCCTCTCTTCTGTGTATGACATACCTCCCTCTGCATCTTTCATTTAAGGACACTTGTGACGGCATTAGAGTCTCCTCAGAAAACCCGGGACAATCTCTGCATCTTGAGATCCTCAACTGAATCACAATGGCAAAGACTCTTTTTCCATATAAGGTAACATTTACAGGTTCCAGGGATTAGGACCTGATATCTTCAGGGTCCTACACTCCATTCAGCCTACTATACTGCATTTCCACAAGCTTCCTTAGATTCATGGAAGAAGCACTGGGTTGGCTCGGCGCCTGTAGCTCAGTGAGTAGGGTTCGGCCACACACGCTAAGGCTGGCAGGTTCAAGCCTGGGCTGGGCCAGCTAAAACAACAATGACAACTGCAACCAAAAAAAAAAAAAAAAAAAAGCCTGGCATTGTGGCAGGCGCCTATAGTCTCAGCTACTACTCGGGAGGCTGAGGCGAGAGAATCACTTAAGCCCAAGAGTTGGAGGTTGCTGTGAGCTATAATGCCATAGCACTCTACTGAGACATAGTGAGACTCTGTCTCAAAAAAAAAAAAAAAAAAAGATGCACTCGGTTATGGAGATGGCCCTCCATGAAGGAGCTACTCCCAGTCACTGGCCATGCTGGCTGTTAGGAAGACACAATGGGAAGACTGTGGGATTTGGCACCTGCAAACCTTGGCTGGAATTCTCCCTCTGCCTGTTGTAGCTGTGCCGAGACTTGGGGCAAAGCACTGGCCCTCTCCGCATCTGTGTGTTCTTACCTATAAAATGAGGAAGGTCCAAGCATGAGGGGACACATGGCTCAGTTGCTGGCTCTCTTCTGTTCCCCGTCTGTCATCTCTTGGGGAATCTCATCTGTTCCTGGGTTTAGCTGCTATTCCCGTGCCTGTGCCTCATGAATGTGTGGAGCTCCAGGTCACACCTCCCTCTGAAACTTTGGACTGACATATACAGTCACCTACTTAGTAGCTCTGCTGACGTGTCTAATTAAACACGCTAAAACCGAACCCTTGGCTGAGCATAATGGATCATGCCTGTAATCCCAACACTTTGGGAGGTAGAGTCAGAAGGATCACTTGAGGTCTGGAGTTCAAGACCAGCCTGGGCAGCATAGTGAGAGCTTATCTCTACAAAAAATATAAAAATTAGCCAGGTGTGGCGTCATGCACCTATACTACTGGGAAGCTCCTTGGAGGCTGAGATGGGAAGATCACTTGAGCCAAGAGTTTGAGGTTACAGGGAGCTGCGATTGCACCACTGCACTATAGCCTGGACAACAGAGACTCTGTTTCAAAATCAATCAATCAATCC
>NW_003852455.1:2507588-2519799 GCF_000181295.1 Otolemur garnettii | reverse complement strand
GTGGCTGGCGCCTTAGCCACTTGAGCCACAGGTGCCAATCCCCACTCTTGGTTTTCCCTCCAGAGCTGTTCACCCCAGCATCTTCACCTAGGCTACTCTGTGTCCTGTTCTGTGGGGCCCAAGCCCCTGAGCCTGCTCTCCTCCTCCTCTGTTGGGCACTTCTTAGAATGATGAGTGTTGTCATCCCGCCAGGCTGTGAGCTTTCTGCAGCCAGGATTGTTCAGGGTTGCTTAGTTCATACCTGTATCCTCAGCTCCTAGCTCAGTGGCACAGAATAAGGAAAATACTAATATTTACTGGATAACTAAACTGATTTTTAAATAGGCCATAAAAACGTGATACATATTATATAGGCGCATGTTTAAAGTGCTTTATTGACACCTACCATTGTAAGTGGGTGTGTGTTAGGAAGGCTTTCAAGAAATAATGCATGAGTGGGTTTTGGAGAATGCTTTTGCAAGGAGGCTTGGCCGCAGCCCTGCAAGAGGCCCTCCTGGAGACAGGAAGAGGATAGCAGAGGTACTGCAGAACAGGCAAGAGGTCAGGCCAAAGAGACAGTTGGTGGCCAGGTAATGAGAGAATCAGGACTTATCTTGTAGGGAACACGTATCTTTTTTGTTTTTTTTCTTCTCTCTTTCTTTTTTTGAGACAGAGTCTTACTTTGTCACCCTCAATAGAGTGCTGTGGCTTCTTAGCTCACAGCAACTTCAAACTTTGGGGCTCAATCAATTCTCTTGCCTCAGCCTCCTGAGTTGCTGGGACTACAGGCACCCACTACAATGCCTGGCTCTTTTTTAGAGATGAGGTCTCGCTGTGGCTCAGGCTGGTCTCGAACCTGTGAGCTCAGGCAGTTCACCCACCTTGGCTTTCCAGAATACTAGGATTACAGTCGTGAGCCACCACACCTGGCTCACATGTCTTTTTTTTTTTTTTCACTCTGTCACATGGCATCATAGCTCACAGCAACCTCAAACTCTTTGGCTCAAGTGATCCTTTTGCCTCAGCCTCCCAAATAGCTGAGACTACAGGTGCCAGCCACAACACCTGGCTGGTTTTCTATTTTTAGTAGAGATGCAGTCTCTTGCTCAGGCTGGTCTTGAACTCCTGAGCTCAGGCGATCCACCTGCCTTGGCCTCCCAGAGTGCTAGGATTACACGTGTGAGCTACCGCACCAGACTGGGAACACACAGCTTCTAACCAATTTCCTCCTTGTCATTAGAACCCCTCCCAGGTTCTCCCAGCACCTTCCACAGGCCCTGCACTTGGCTGGCCCTCAGGAAGTGAATCAGTTCCTTTACCAGCCTCCTCTGTGGTCCAGCAGCTGCCCAGAAACTAAAGATAATGGTTTTTGGCCATGGTTCAGAGTTTGTCAAAACAAAAAATTAGCAAGAGAACCATAGCACTTATTCTCCTTGGCAGAGGGCCATGTCACTGTTCATAGGCATTTCCTGCCAGCAGAGGCAGCACAACCTTGGGCATTGTCCTTCTGAAGAAGGCAGGGCTGCGGGAATCTGAGAAGCCCTGCAGGAGTGGCCAGCCAATGGTGGACATAAATCCCAGCTTCGTGGAGGGAGACAGGCCAGCAGATCAAGGGCTTTCGCTTCCGGGAGGGCATGTTGCTTCCTGCCAATGTTCTTGTAAAACACATTATTTGGAGGAAGGGCTTGTGGCTATGACTCAAACAATAAAATCAGAACAACTCTATATCCATCTGGTTTACCTGCTACAGAGAAATACTGATAAATTCTGAGAGAAAAGTAATGGCATTTCCAAATCTTACTCAATCCCATTCTGGACTTATGAGGTGTCGTGGTTGAAGCAGGTGGCAGGACTGTTAGGATCCTGGGCTTTAGAACTCTGTCATCAACATACTGTGTTTTCTTGGGAAAATTTCTGTCTTAGTCTCTTTTGTGTTGCTGTAACAGAGTACCTGTGGGTAATTTACAAAGGAAAGAGGTTTATACAACGCATCATTCTGCGGGCTGGGAAGCTCAAGATTGGGCAGCTGCATCTGGCAGCTTCTGGGGATGGCCTTGTGCTGTGTTAAAACGTGGCAGAGAAGTGCAAGGGGAACCAGCCTGTGCAAAAAGTGAAACAAGCAGCTTGACTTTGTAACAACCTGCTCTCAGGGGAACTCATCGGTCCTGGGAGAGTGAGAACTTACTTCTGGGAGACTCATTAATCCCTTCCTGAGGGTGGCTCCCTCATGCCCCAAATGCCTCTTAAAGGTCCCACTACTTCTCAACACCTTACACTGGGGACTAAGCCTCAGCATGAATTTTGGTGAGGACAAACCATATTCAAACCATAGCAGTCATCAACTTACTGCCTGATCTTGTGAGGTTTTCTGTACTTTCCCCACCTCTAGTTCATCTGAGGTGAACACCTGATTGCTGAATCCCACTTACTTCATGATGCTTAGAAGGGCTAAAGGGACTGATGGATGTTGAAGAAAAAAAAGATATGCGTTCCCTATCAGATAAGTGTTGATTCTCGTATCACCTGGCCACCACTACCCACAACCTTGATGGAACATCAAGGAAAGCTCTAGATTTTTAATTTAATTTTATTTTTCCTGCCTTAGGTTTGTTTGTACAAATAGCACATGAGAACCCCAGGCCCAAGCAGACAGCAGCCCAGAGGTCACACAAGTCCTTTTGTCCTCTTGTTAGCAGACAGATGCCTCTACTTGGAGCCTTCCTGGGGGCCTGGACACCTTTGGGAGCCTAGCCAGAGCTGAAGCTGGAGCTGCAGATGAAGTCGCAGATTGGGCCTTGGTTTGCTCCTTGGCATTTAGCTGGCAGAGCCTTGGCAATGGTACGTGAGCACACTTCCCAAGCATGGTGTGGGAAGTGTAGGCAAGTTGACTGAGCTTGTGGTGGGCACCCTTTGTTATCTTGGGCTTGCCCTCTTTAGGCTTTCTGAGGCCTCAATAGATTTAGCACCTGCTCTCATGGCCTTGGCATTGTCGTCCTGCATCTTCTTCAGACCCTTCTTGTGCTTCTTGGCAAAGTCCACATTCCTCGGAAACTTGGGATCTACCTGCTTAAGAGATTCGTATCTTTTTGACTGGGGTTTCTTGATACCATTTCTGTGCAGCTTTGGGACTGGTTGTGTGTCCTGTGGTTCTTGAACCTGGCCATTCCCCACTGTGACTTGCAGCTGCCCCCCCTACATTTTTAGAGAGACAAATGTTTAGGAATGCTGTTGAGTGAGGCTTCCTACTTTTTATTTTATGTATTTGTTTGTTTTTTGGAGACAGAGTCTCACTCTGTTGCCCAGGCTAGAGTGCCATGGTGACTGAGCTTAGCTCACAGTAACCTCAGATTCCTGTGTCAGCCTCCCTAGTAGCTAGGACTATAGGTACCCACCACAAGGCACAGCTAATTCTTGTATTTTTAGTAGAGTGGGGTCTTGCTCTTGCTTGGGCTGGGCTCTGAAATCCATCTAACTTTCTCCACATCTCACCATTCTATTCCCCGATTGGGTCAAGCAGCAGTTAGCAATCAATAGCTTTAGCAGTTAGCTTCTGAAGACGTCTGTAAGCTTGCTAGCCAACATGCATCCCTGGGCCAAGAAGGATCAGTGTGACCAGAGAGTTGTTAGAAATGTACAATCTCAAGCCCACCCCAACCTAAGGAATCAGAATCTGAATTTTAATACGATTCCCCAGATGGTCTGTGTACATATTAAATTTAAGAAGCCTTGGTCTCTAGAGGCCTCTTTGAAGTTGGGTTGAGTCTATTAGCTACTGAGTCTGAAGCAAAGAAATAGCCTGAGTACAAATAGCTGCCCAGTATGATGTGAAGACTTGATATATGGCACGTGTCTTTCATCTTACCTACGGGACACAAATCACATTTGATTTTCCTGAAATTTTCTATTCTCCGATAGGTAAGAAACCAAAAAAACCCAGCCCAAATCAAAACAAAGACACCTTGAAATCCCACTTTGATCAGAAAAAGGATAGCAACTACCCCAAAGAAGGGTGAAAAACTCTGTTTTTGGAAAACCATTTTCTAAAATGATTCTGTAAACATTTCTCCCTTCAATTGCTGCTCTTCTGAGTTTACCCACAACACCTATGGCAATCTGGACTGTTATTTTGAATGCACAAGCCAAATTGTTTGGTTTGGGTTCTCTGTCCTGGAAGGGGTTCCATGGGATTAGTTGTGCTCTAGGAAAAATCACGATAGCCACTTGTTTATGTTTAGCAATTTACATAAAAGAATAAGAAGAGCAGCTTGGCGCCTGTAGCTCAAGCAGCTAAGGCGCCAGCCACATACACCACAGCTGGCGGGTTCAAATCCAGCCCCAGGCCTGCCAAACACCAATGACAACTACAACCAAAAACTAGCCGGGTATTGTGGCAGTGCCCAGCTACTTGGGAGGCTGAGGCGAGAGAATTGCTTAAGCCCAGGAGCTGGAGGTTGCTATGAGCTGCAATGCTATAGCACTCTACCCAGGGCGACAGCTTGAGGCTCTGTCTCAAAAAACCAAAAACAATCAAACAAAAAAAGAATAGAGAAGAGCACCATGAAGATAAGAGGTGGAGATTAAGGAAAAAAAGCAAAGGACATATTTATCTTTAAGTCTGTCTAGCTGCTTTCCAGAGTGCTGGCAGCACTTATTTGCCCTCTGTGGCCACCGAGGAAGGCGCTAACCAGCATTTTCCCAAAGCTCGGGGGGCTAAGTGGCATGGAGTACTTCCTAGAATCTGTTTGCCCAGGCCCTGGACACAGCTGGAGAAGGGAAAGTATGGTCAGGTCCAGACTCTGTGTTATGGACACCCTAGGATGACCCTGGACCCTCAGTCTGCAGAAACAGAACCAGGGATTCTACCTACACCTTACTGAGAAGAATAAAAGTACAGTGTGGATTTGCAGAGATTTCAGGTTTAATGTCAGCACCTTCATGTCCCTTTGTCCCACAATGAAACAAATGGAAAAATCTTGGGATGATATTGTTGGCCTATGAATCAATCAAGTGTTAGTTCACATCCACTGGGATCAGGGGGGAGAGTTCCTTCTACCCACAAATACCAGGGAGGAAATTGAGAGGTGTCAGTCTCATCTACCTTGCCACAATTTCCTGTGAGGACCACAAGTGTACAATATCCAGGCAAGTCTATAAAAACAAAAATTTAGGTCAGGTACAGTGGCTCATGCCTTCAATCCTAGCACTCTGGGAGGCTGAGGTGGATGGATCACCTTAAGCTCAGGAGTTCAAGACCAACCTGAGCAAGAGTGAAACCCTATCTCGACAAAAATAATAGAAAAATTGGTGCATCTGTAGTCTCAGCTACTCAGGAGGCTGAGGCAGGAGAATTGCTTGAGCCCAGGACTTTGAGGTTGCTGTGAGCTCTGACGCCAGGGCACTCTAACCTGGGGCAACAGAATTGAGACTCTGTCTCAAAAAAAAAGAAAACCAAAAACCAAAACAAAAATTCAGTTCCAACCCCTGTGCAATAAAAGTGACATTACTCAAGAGGTATAACTTTCTTCTTCATATTTTCTATTAGAGATTCATACAGAGGAGGAAGGAATGAAAGTAAAAGTCATTGAGTGTCTTTTGATGTCAACTCAACAATTCTAGATAGACACCCGTGGAAATGCCCACGGTGCTTGCTTTAAGGCAGATATTAGAACTGTGCTGATGGAGAGATAGCCACTAGTCACATGTGGCTATTTATATTTAAAATACTTAGAATTAAATACAAATAAAAATTCAGTTCCTTAGTCACACTGGCCACATTTTAAGTGGTCATTAGCCACATATGGCTATAGTTACCTATTGGACCACCCAGACTAACATTTCCATGACAACAGAAAGTTCTTGTAGTCAGGGCTATATTAGATCACCTGTGGTTGCACTATTCCTAAAAACCCAAACCTGTAAACCACCTACTTGTCTGTCAATAGTAGAACAGATAAATTGTGATATAGTCACACCATAAGATTTTTTTTTTTTGAGACAGAGTCTCAAGCTATCACCTTGGGTAGAGTGCTGTGGTGTCGCAGCTCACAGCAACCTCATACTCTTGGGCTTAAGTGATTCTCTTGCCTCAGCCTCCCAAGTAGCTGTGATCACATGCACCCACCACAATGCCCGGCCTTTTTTTTTTGGTTGTAGTTGTCATTATTGTTTGGCAGACCCGGGCTGGATTCGAACCCGCCAGCTCTGGTGTACGTGGCTGGCGCCCTAGCCGCTTGAGTTACAGGTGCCGAGCCACAGACCATAGAATGATACAACAACGAGAACGATCTACATGTAACAGTTTGCAGGAATGTCACAATGTTGGATTCAAGAAGCCAGACATAAAAGTTTATGTACAATTCAAAGTCAGAGGAAGGTCAGGATTGTGGTTACCCTTGAGAATGTGAGTAGTGACTACGGGAAGTATAAGGGGCTTTTGGGTCTGGCTGTGCTCTGTGCTTCCGTCAGGCTGCTGGTTGCCCTGATGTGTTGTGCAAACTCTGCTATCTGTACACGTACAACACGTGCACTTTGTGTACAAATCACACTTCCACAAAACATTGGAAAATCCAGAGTCTGCTGTGTGCTGAGCACTTTCACTTACACAGTCCTTTGCTTTTAGAATTCTTTTCCCCTTTATGCAGGAGAGTTGTTGCAAAGAATGCTCTTTGCCTCCTGTGTGTCCTCTTCAGCCTCAGCTGGGTACAGTGTGTAGAACACAGGACAGAACAAATGGCTCTTAGGGTGAACAATCTGAGTGATTTCCCTCACTTCTCTAGAGACTGGGGAGGGAAACCCACCTTGAAAACAAGGGGGCCCTAAGTAGATTTCTGGCTTGCTGCTACATTTTCCAGTTTACCCACCAAGAAAACATATGTTGTTATTGGCTTCTTGAGAAAAACCTCAACTTCCTTCTAATTTCCTGAAGGTAAACACACGACAGATGCATAGCAGGTTTTGCTTAAAAAGGGTGGAGTATTTCTTGCAATAAAATGCTGGGAAAAAAAGCCAAAACAATAAAGTGATGATGAGTGTAATTCATAATTCTAGAGTACTGACCTCCATGGGGTGGGGAAATACTTAAAATTCCCCAGTCAGGGTGTCCTTGTTAGACTCCTCAGATCCTAAGCAAAGGGCTTGGGCTTAGTTTGCTTGTTTAGGAAGCAGTTCTAGAAAGCAGAAGTGAGGGAGTGGGGAGTGATAGAGAGAAGGGAGGAAAGCAATCAGAGGTGAGTTAATGAAATGGTTCTGGTTGGGCAAGTGAGGCTCCATCCTGAGGATCTTTGTGGTTTTTTTTTTTTTTGAGACAGAGCCTCAAGCTGTTGCTCTGGGTAGAGTGCTATTGCATCACAGCTCACAGCAACCTCCAATTCCTGGGCTCAAGGGATTCTCCTGCCTCCGCCTCCCAAGTAGCTCTGACTACAGGCGCCTGCCACAATGCCTATTTTTTGGTTGTAGCTGTCATTGTTGTTTGGTGGGCTGGATTCGAACCCACCAGCTCAGGTGTATGTAGCTGGTGCCTTAGCCGCTTGAGCTACAGGTGCCGAGCTGATCCTGAGGATCTTTGGAGGAACTTGTAGAATGTACCCACTGGGTGACAGGGAAGCTGCGGTATTGACTAACCAGCACCCATCCCTACTGGTTAGTCATTCATATGCCAGAATAGGCAAATCTATACATGAAGTAGATTAGTGGTTGCTTAGGGCTGTGAGGAATTAGGAAGATTGATAGTATATATATAGACATTTAGGCTTTCTCTGTAGGGTGGTATCAGTGTCCTAGTCCCAGCTACTTGGGGGGCTGAGGTGGGATCACTTGTGTCCAGGAGTTCAAGACCAGTCTGGGCAACACCACAAGACCTCATCTAAAAAAGAAGTAAAGGAAGGAAAATGTACAAAAATTGATTGTGGTGATGGTTGATATTTAGAGATGGGACCTTCAGGAGATAATCTGGATAAGGTCATCAGCATGGGGCCCCAGTATGGAGCTGATGGCTTTATAGGACAGACCTAAGCTGCAGGCTCTTACCCTCAGTCACATTATGACACAGCAAGAAGGTGCTCACTGCAGGCCAGCACCATGCCCCTCACCCAGAACTGTGAGCTAAGTAAAGGTTTCTACCCAGTTGTGCAGTATTGTTATAGCAAAAGACAACGAACTAAGACATCTAGATATAACATTTTCCCTGGAATAACATTATCTTAAATATATTATGATCAGTTAAGGGCAGGGCTTCTTAACTACACACCCATGGATGATCTTTACGTTTTGAGTAAATCTGATGTTTTGCAAAATTGTTTATGTGGGAATGTGCATTTTTCTGGAAAGCATCCCCAAAACTATTAAAACAGAACAAAGTTAAAGACCTAAGTTGAGGAAATAATGAGGCTTGGAGAAAATGGGATATAAAGAAGTAAAAGAGCCATAAGGCATCGGAAAGAAAGTGACTGTAAAAGCTAAACCAGGCGTCCTCAAACTATGGCCCGTGGGCCACATGTGGTCTGCAGAAGACATTTATCTGGCCCGCTGGATGTTTTTGCCACCTCTGCCTATCCTGCTTAGCAGTCAACTCGTCCCGGGCCCACAGTCTGGCCCTCCAACAGTCTGAGGGACAGTGAACTGGCCCCCTGTTTATAAAGTTTGAGGACCCCTGAGCTAAACTATGCCCATCTGACTGTTGATAGTACTAAGGACACCAGGGATCCCTACACCTAAAATAAAAACTGGCTGATTAACTGCCTCTTCTCATTCCCCAAGGGTCTCTCTACAAATGGGTCAACCATAAACATATGCTAGCCTCTGAAGCGGTGGCTCCTGGTGGTGGTTTTCTATGTCATGCTACCCAGGGGCTTTTTTTTTTTTTTTGGCAGTTTTTGGCCGGGGCTGGGTTTGAACCCACCACCTCCAGCATCTGGGACCAGTGCCCTACTCCTTTGAGCCACAGGCGCTGCCCATGCCCAGCTATTTTTTGTTTGCAGTTTGGCTGGGACTGAGTTTGAACCTGCCACCCTCAGTATATGAGGCCGGTACCCTATTCACTCAGCCACAGGTGCCGCCCAGGCTTGCTTTTTTTTTTTTTTTTTTTTGAGACAGTCTTATTGTGTTGCCCTTGGTAGAGTGCAACATCACAGCTCACAGCAACCTCAAACTCTTGGGCTTGCGCTTATGCAATTCTCTTGCCTCACCCTCCCAAGTAGCTGGGACTATAGGTGCCTGCCATAATGGCTGGCTATTTTATTGTTGCAGTTGTTGTTTAGCTGGCCCAGGCCGGGTTCAAACCTGCTAGCCTTGGTGCATGTGGCTGGTGCTATAACCACTGTGCAACAGGCGCTGAGCCAACCCAGGAGCTTTTTGCCACATCAAGGATGTTAGGTTGAGAACCATTAATCTAAACAATGTACTCAAAGGAATCTGTCTGAAATTTTACTCAAGTTTTAGCAAATTTAAACTATTTTAAAAATGTAAAATGTTCAAAGGCAGTTTACTTAAACCAGGAAAACATTTCTTTCTTTCTTTCTTTTTTTTTTTTTTTGAGACAGAGCTTCAAGCTGTCCCCCTGGGTAGAGTGCCCTGACATCACAGCTCAAAGCAACCTCCAACTCTGGGGCTCAAGCGAGTTTCCTGCCTCAGCCTCCCAAGTAGCTGGGACCACAGGTACCCCCCACAATGCCTGGCTATTTTTTGGTTGCAGCCGTCATTGTTGTTTGGTGGGCCCAGGCTGGATTCGAACCTGCCACCTTAGGTGTATGTGGCTGGGACCTTAGCCACTTGAGCCACAGGCGCCGAGCCAGTAAAACATTTCTTTCTTTCTTTTTTTTTTTTTGAGACAGCCTCAAGCTGTCCCCATGGGTAGAGTACCATGGCATCACAACTCACAGCAACCTCCAACTCCTGGGCTCAAGCAAGTCTCCTGCCTCAGCCGCCCAAGTAGCTGGGACTACAGGCGCCTAACACAACGCCCGGCTATTTTTTGGTTGCAGCCATTATTGTTGTTTGGCGGGTCCGGGCTGGGGATTCGAACCCACCACCTTAGGTGTATGTGGCTGGCGCCTTAGCCGCTTGAGCCACAGGCGCCGAGCCAGGAAAACATTTCTTAATGGCAATTTAATTTTAATCTTTCAAATAATTCTCCTGACTTACAAATTAGTATGCATTTGTGAATATGTTTACATAAACAAATATACACCACTGATTACTGAAGTTTAGCCTTCTGTAGGAGTTTTCTGGGGCTCCCAGGTGACTACCTTTAGTCAGAGCTGGTGTCCCAGGAGCCCCTCAGCCTTGACATGAGGACTGTTGGGACAGCTGTGCTCTATAAGAGCAGGGTCCACTCTAGATTAGCCAGTGTCCTAGAAAGTTCCATAGGCACCCGCTGCTGCTGTTATTTTCCGTTTGCACGGTGCACATGCCATTTCTGTTGCAGCCCAAGTTCACATATCCAGGTGCTTATAGAGTCGACGACTTTTCTCTTTTTTATTTCTGTTGCCATGTTTTTTCCAGGGCTTCCCCGTCACATTCTCAGAACTCCCAGTAGCTGCAGCCACCATGCCACTCCCAGGCTTATAACCCATCACAGCCTGGATTCCTTTGGTCAAAGCTCTCACATTCTCCTAGGAAATAAGAGAAAACATTTGAAAGTCAGCAGGCTAGCCTTTAAGGGACATGACAGTATTGTTTATGGACCGCTTCAAGGTAAACAGCAGCGGTAAATCACTTAATAGATTTCCACCTCTTTCACTGGTCCTCCTTCAGCCTCTAGCACTGTTTTTTATTTCTCTTCCTTCTTCATTCCCTTGCTGGCTTCGTCCATAGCTTCAAATGCCATCTATACCCATCTACAACTAGACTCACAATCTCTATTCTGATATTACACTCAACACCTCACCTAAATTAGAAACTGACTCTAAATGGATTAAGGATACTTAAAATAAATTTAATCCAGTATGTTTTTCAAATATAAGCCAATATCCCACAATCTTCTTCTTATAGTAAAGTATTGCTCTTGAGCAGTGTTTTAGTGTTTTTCAACCTTTTGTTATCTTCTGACACACTTGAACCTATAAACTTTTGCAACACACTTAAATTATGTTGATCAAAAAAGGGTAAAAAAGAGAATATACTTAATGTGCTTTGAACTTTTTCCAAAAATAATCAATGATCTTTAAAAATTTTATGGCACACTGGTTGAAAATCATTGCTCTAGAGGCTAAAGTTTAGACATATGAATTATATATAATTAATGACAGGTTCTCAGCTTTCTTGTTTTCTTGTTGTCTCAAAACAAACAAACAAACAACCCAAAACAAAACCCCAGACCATTTCTTTGCCCAGGCTAGAATGCTGTGGCCTCAGCCTAGCTCACAGGGTTCCAGTGATCCTCCTGCTTCAGCCCCTGGGACTATAGGTATGAGTTACTGTGCTTGGCCTTTTCAGCTTTCCGGTATAGTGCCTTTAGAAACTTCCTATAAACATTACAAAAATTCAAATTAAATGCCCTGTATGACATTTGTAGGCCCAAGAAAAACCTTGGAATTTTTCTGCATATTGATGGTACATTTTCTTCTAAATATTGGCACAGACTTAGAAATAATTAAACGAGGGGCCTCAAATATTCAAGTTCTATCTTAACTTTGCAACTTTAACCTTTTGACTGCAAACACTGTCTAAAGTGTTCAAACAAGATGGTTGGTCCAAACAATGCCTTGTGTAGGCATTATTCATTTTGCAAACAAAAACTTGACAACACATGTTACTGTTCCGTTACCTGACTTGAGTCTGTAAGCATCATATGCTTCATTCTCATTATTTTTCATAGTTGTGCCTGAAATAATGTGTACAAATAGTGGATTCTTGTCAGAGTATATATAAATAGGGAGTACGACAAATATGAAGAGTTGTCAAGTTCAGAAGACTTGTCGGTCATTGTTGGAGAATGTGGGTACAGAGGTAGCTTTAAAAATACTTTTCACTGGGCGGCACCTATGGCTCAGTGAGTAGGGCGCTGGCCCCATATACCAAGGGTGGTGGGTTCAAACCTGGCCCTGGCCAAGAGGTAGCTTTAAAAATACTTTTTACTGGGCGGCACCTATGGCTCAGTGAGTAGGGCGCTGGCCCCATATACTGAGGATGGTGGGTTCAAACATGACCCTGGCCAAACTCCAACAAAAAAACAGCCGGGCATTGTGGCAGGCGCCTGTAGTCCCAGCTACCCAGGAGGCTGAGGCAAGAGAATCAC
>NW_003852455.1:2492920-2506621 GCF_000181295.1 Otolemur garnettii | reverse complement strand
AACTCTTGGGCCCAAGCAATTCTCTTGCCTCAGCCTCCCATGTAGATGCCCACCACAACACCTGGCTATTTTTTTTTTTTTGTTATTGTTGCAGTTGTCATTGTTGCTTAGCTGGCATGGTCCGGGTTCGAACTTGCCACCCTCAGTGTATGTGGCTGGTATCGTAACCACTGTGCATGGGCGCCGAGCCCAAATGTTTTTTTTTTTTTTTTTGAGATAGAGTGTCACTATGTCACCCTCAGCAGAGTGTTGTGGTGTCATAGCTCACAGCAACCTATTGGACTTAAGCGATTCTCTTGCCTCAGCCCAAGTAGCTGGGACTACAGGTGCCTGCCACGATGCCCAGCTATTTGTTGGTTGCAGTTGTCACTGTTGTTTAGCAGACCCTGGCTGGGTTTGAACCCGCTAGCCTCAGTGAATGTGGCTGGCACCATAACCCATAACTACTGAGCTATGGGCGCTGAGCCGGATTATTAAATTTTTATTGATAAATGATAAGCTTTATCATTTCATACATTTTTTGTTTGCATATTACTTTTTTATAAATATAAATACAAAATATTGAAATTGAAACCAACTTGGGTTATTTTAATTAGTAGGAAACCAAAGAACATCTGGTAGTGCACTGTGCACTTTTTATTTCCTTCTTTTTTTTTGGAGACAGAGCCTCAAGCTGTCCTCCTGGGTATAGTACCGTGGCATCACAGCTCACAGCAACCTCCAACTCTTGGGCTCAAGTGAGTCTCTTGCCTCAGCCTCCCAAGTAGCTGGGACCACAGGCGCCCGCCACAACGTCCGGCTATTTTTTGGTTGCAGCCGTCATTGTTGTTTGGCGGGACCGGGCTGGATTCGAACCCGCCACTTTAGGTGTATGTAGCTGGAGCCCTAGCCACCTGAGCCATAGGCTCCGAGCCTGTACTTTTTATTTCTCAGTGCTCAGCAAAGAATTACAACAAGTGCCCTTGGCTAAGTCATTTAGTCTCTTTGTGCCTCAATGTCCTCAGTGGTCAAATTGGGTAACATTTGCTTGGCTTGCCTCCCCGGATCATCATGTGAGGTACACAGACAAAGCACCGAATAAATACAGAAACCACTGGATGCAGCTGACAGCCCCCCCTCCCCTTTTTGCTATGGTATTCACTAAAAAAATTTTAAAAGTATATTAGGGCTGGGCACCCGTAGCATAGTGGTTATGGTGCCAGCCACATGCACAGAGGCGGGCGGGTACCTGTGGTCCCAGCTACTTGGGAGGCTGAGGCAGGAGAATTGCTTAATCCCAAGAGTTTGAGGTTACTGTGAGCTATGATGCTATGGCACTACAAGGGCAATGTAGTGAGAATCTGTTTCAAAAATAAAGTAAAATAAAAATAAAGTATATTAGGTACAACTGTATGATTTAATTTTCCTGCAAACACATTTGTCCTTTAAAATGCTGCCTACAAGGCCAAGCGAGGTGGCTCAAGCCTGTAATGCTAGTGCTCTGGGAGGTGGAGGCAGGTAGATTGCTGTGAATTATGATGCCACAGCACTGTACTGAGGGCAACAAAGTGAAACTCTGTCTCAAAATAACTTAATAAATAAATTAAAATAAAATGCTGCCTACAAACTATAGCTGTTATATAAGCAATTGAAGTCATTAGTATTTGAAAAGTGCAGAAGACATTTATAAAGCCTGTTATTTTTTATTTTTTTATTTTTAGCACTTTCTACCACCAAATGTGTTGGCTCAGAGAAAAGACAGTTGACTATCTAGGTGAAATATCTGCAAATCATAAATCTGATAAGGGAATTGTATTTGTATATATCCAAAATATACAACGAACTCTTACAACTCAATAATAATAGACATTTCTCCAAAGAAAATACACATGTGCCAATGAATGTATGAAAAGATGCTGAAGGTCATTAGGGAAATACAGATCAAAACCAGCACAAGATACCATTTCACATGTATTAGGATGACTTGAATTAAAAAAGGCAGAAAATAATGTTGATAAGGATGTGGACAGATCAGAAACCTAACACACTTGGTGAGGATGTAAGGTGGTGGCCGGGCCCAGTGGCTCACTCCTGTCATCTTAGCACTCTGGGGGGCCGAGCCAGGTGGACTGCCTCAGCTCATGGGTTTGAGAATGTAAAGTGGTTTCAGTCACTTTTGGAAAGGTTGGCAGTGCCTCAAATGTTACACATGGAGCTACAATGTGACCCGGGAACCCCACGCCTAGGTATATATCCCCAAAACTAAAAATTCATAACCACAAAAAAATTTGAACATAAATGTTCAAAGCAGCATTATTCCTAATAGCTAAAAGGTAGAAACACCCAGAATGTCCATCAGATGATCAACAGATGAACAAACCATGGTATATCTACACAATGAAATGTGACATGGTAACAAAAAGGGGAGAAATACTGACACACGCTATCAATCTTGAGGTATTACGCTATGTGAAATCGTAAAAGACCACGTAGTATATACTTCCATTCACATGAAATGTCCAGAACAGACAAATCTGTAGAGAGAGGAAGTAGATCAGCGGCTGGCAAGGTTTGGGGGAGGGGTATGAGGATGACTGCTCATGAGTATGCGGCTTCTTTCTGGGGTGATTAAAATTTGTTTATGGCATGTGAAAGATATCTCAAAACTGTTTAAAAGGTTTGTTGGATCAGGAATTAAAGAAAAAAATTAAAACTTACTTGATGGAAAAAAGTTTTGTCAACTACATTTTCAATCTGCTTTGCTTTTTTATTTCCACTGGGCTGCATTTTTATTTCATCACCGTTTGTCTTGTTCTCTAGGAGTCTCTGGTGTTGATGCTGAAAGGTCACAGGATCCCTTCCAGGAGGCGGATGACAATACAGCAGCTTACCCTACAAAGACATGAACGGTAACAGCACATCTGAATACCATCTGTGTCCCCAGAGGAGATCTCTCTAACCAGTCACACTGACAGAGCTTTATAAGCCAGCTGAGTCCAGTTTTGGTCTATTACAACCATAGAGTCCTCACTCTAATACACCAATGATGAAAGTGTTCTAGAGACCTACCTCTTCCCACGGATCCCAGGCTAGAATGAAATCATCTTTGCTGTGCTTTTTACCTTCCTCGATACATTCATATGATACTTACGGTGAATATTTTCTAAACTAAACCCAAGACACAATTGGACAGTTATGACTGTACTAATGGGAATACTGGGATAGCATACTGACATAAGATAGTCCCCAAATTCCTCCATGTGGGGTGCAATTGCTCACTAGGTATAAATTTGCCTCTTTCTACCATAACTGCTCTAAAAACTCTTTTTTTTTTTGGAGACAGTTTTATTTTGTTGCCCTCGGTAGAGTGCCGTGGCATTATCAACCTCAAACTCCTGGGCTCAAGTGATCCTCCTGGTTCAGCCTCAGAGTAACTGGGACTACAGGTACTCACCACAACATCTGGCTAATTTTTCTATTTTTATTAGAGATGGGGGTCTTGCTTCTGCATAGGTTGGTCACAAACTCCTGTGATCAAGTGATCTCCCTGCCTCAGCCTCCCAAAGGAGGCCTGGTCTAAACTCATCTTTGCATCTTCCACAGTTAAATAAATGGTAGTTTAATAAATGATTTATCCGGGTGGTGCCTGTGGCTCAGTGGGTAGAGTGCCGGCCCCATATACTGAGAGTGGCAGGTTCAAACCTGGCCCTGGCCAAACTGCTACAAAAAAATAGCTGGGCGTTGTGGTAGGCGCCTGTAATCACAGCTTCTCGGGAGGCTGAGGCAAGAGGATCGCCTAAGCCCAAGAACTGGAGGTTGCTGTGAGCTGTGTGACGCCATGGCACTCTACTGAGGACAACAAAGTGAGACTCTGTCTTTACAAAAAAAATTAAAAATGAATAAATGATTTATCCATACCAGTAGTGTTAACTATTTTCTTCCCCAACTGAAGACGAGACCATACAGGTGCCCACTTCTATTTCTATGCTCCAAGAGTTTCACTAACGTGGTTTGAGAAGAGGAGGGAATAAAACCAAATCCTCACAATTAGTTGTTATCAAGGCCCTGTAATATTTGTAGAAAGAATTAAACTTACTATGTAACGATTACATAGGGGGCTCATTAGTGTTTCACTTATTTACTATAATCATCTCAAGAGACAGGCACTGTTAACCTCCATTGTACTGATAAGGAAAACTCAAAACTGCACCTTATTTGTAATGTCAGGATTATCTCACATCTTTGTTATGTATATTTTTACTGAGATCATATATGCAAAGAGCTGTAGGAAAATGAAAAACCAGATGCATAAATTGATATTTTTCACTCAGAATAGGTTCAGAAATCTTCATCTTTCCTTTCATAATATGTTACCAGTCACTTCTATAATTCATATGTTAACTACCCTGAATTAAGAATACAACTCCAGTTATAACACAATCTCAATGAAAAATTATCTCCCTTCTAGCTTAATAGGTTGCCATTATCTAAGAATACAGAATGTGGAAAACATATACTTATTGGAGAAGAGTAAGAAGCAGGGTTCACTTACACTGACATAATCTTTCAAGATGTAGCGTGCAGATCGAGGTTGGTCTGGCTGTCCGTGCGCTGTCATGAATCCTCGCATATCTGTGAGGAGAAACAAATTCTATAAAACCTCAGGAGACAGAAAATCACAACAAAGACAAATGAGGTGATATCTTTTTAGTCATTTAGTCTACTACTACACTAACTATGCATTCCTACCCTTACTTTTCGAAAATTATCATTGCAGAATGTATTTTGGTTAGCATTATAGTTCATAATCTAGGATAATAGACTATATAGTTATATCTGATATCCTAACACGACCTATTATCACACTATGGAAGACACATTCAATTTTTCTCTACTTCAATTATTTTCTCTACCCTTCCCCCTTTTTAAGAGATGGGGTCTCACTATGTTGCCCAGGCTGGAATGTGGTGGCTGTTCACAGATGCAATCAGAGTGCACAGCAGCCTCAAACTCCTGAGCTCAAGTGATCTTCCTGCCTCAGCCTCCTGAACTGGGACTAGTGATTCACACCTGGCCCATTCCTTCATCTGAAACATTTAGGCTACCTGTAGGAGAATGCTATGTTGTCAATATTATTATCAAAAGCAACAATAATAGAGCAAGTTTTCTTATATACCTACATTTTCCCCAGTAAGATAGCTCATTTAGAAGAGAGTAGCAGAGTATAGTGATTAACAGCTTCAGCAGACAAGCTGGGTTAAAAACTCAGCTCCCTTACATACTAGATGTGTATTGGCTTTTTTAGTTTAGAAGAAAATAGAATCCTAATTCATACAATGCACAAAAATAAAGTTAGGGAGATTAAAAATCTAAATGTTAGGAAAACAAATATTACAGGAAGACAGTTTTATCTTTTCGGGATAAAGAAAAACTTTACAAGTCAAATATCAAATGCAGCCAAGCCAAAAAGGAAAAAAAAAAACTCTATTAATAAACTGTCAGCTTCTATAGGGACCAAAAAACCATAAAAAAAAAAAAATTGGGGAAAATGTGTCTACCACATATAACAAATATAATAATTCCTATAAATCTTTAAGACAAAAACAATGCATAGAAAAAGGTGATTCCGGGCCAGATGCAGTGGCTCACGCCTGTAATCCTAGCACTCTGGGAGGCTGAGGCAGGTGGATTACCTGAGCTCAGGAGACTAGTCTGAGTAAGAGAGACCCCGTCTCTAAAAATAGCTGGACATTGTGGCAGGCTCCTGTAGTTTTAGCTACTTGGGAGGCTGAGGTAAGAGAATTGATTGAGCCCAAGAGTTTGAGGTTGCTGTGAGCTATGACACCACAGCACTCTACCAAGGGTGACAAAGTGAGACTCTGTCTCTCAAAACAAACAAAATTTCGTGCCAGAGATTTTACCGTGTATGGACCTGTAGAAACTCTATGTGTGTGGTCATGTGGTTTTTTAAACTGGCCTTTCCTTACTCTGGCTTTATCAAGTAGCATTAGATGAAAAATCTTAAAAGACTCATAATTTCCAGTATCTGGAAGTTCACCTTTCCTTGTTTTTCAGGCTAGCATCGTGGAGAGGTCTCATCCAGGCTATGCCACCTCACCCTGGGCAAGTCATTTCCATGCTTGGAATTCAGATTACTGATCTTAAAAAGGGAGGCCAGAAGGTGGGGTGATCTTTAAGGTCTTTTCTTGTTTTATGATTCTGTAATGATAGTATCTTACCACAGCTGTTTAGTACTTATCCTCTTTAGAGTGTCTAAGTTCAAAGTCTGATTTAAGTGTGGCTCATATCGAATTACCTTTCTCTGTCAGTAAATACTCAAATAATTACTCTTTCCCAGCCAGTGATAGTTCCTTAAGACAAGCCACACAGGTACAGCAATGTTTCTAACACTTGCTATTTCTTTAGGTAGACACGAGTTCTCCATCTTTAGTTAAAGCTCATATTTAAGTAAAAATGATAAAAGTGAGGTAAAACATGGAAGTAGGAGAGCTAGGAGTTCATTTTAATGCCAAATAAAGTTTATGAGGGGCTGGTGGAAGGGGAAGGGGGCTGCTTTGTGCCAATATCCTGACCATTCTGCCCTGTCCCAGTCTCTGAAGGCATTCCCTTCTGATGCTCCCCTTGTGATTTTCCTCTCTTGCTCTGGAAAGCATATTCATTTTTTCCCAAAACATCCCTTTTCTTCTCTGTCTGGGAGGAAACTCGAGAAAAAGCCAACACATCTTCAGATCAGAACTCCTGTGTCTGTACTTGGGAACCATCAAAGCAGCACATGTCCTAAAGGCTTTTGCTTTGGACTACTTTGTAGGCAAAGACAACAAAAAAACTATCAACTTTGGAAGATAGGGTAAAAAATGCTAAAGAAAAATCCTAAGTCTGTATCTTTGCAGAATAGTATTTCTTTTCATGAATTATTCTTATTTTTATTAACTACACTGTTATCTTTGCTTATGTTTTAAAATAAATCATGACTCACATCCGTAAGCTGTCAACAGTTCTTCTGATGTTGGAGGTCGATGGGGATCGTCATCCTCTCTAGGCTTTATGATATTAATGCCATAGGTAGCTTCTAAAACATGTCTTGGAATATTCTGGCAAATGTAAGCTTGTTAAGGAATCCAGTCTCTCCAGCTGGTCCCCTCTTCCCCATGGCATCTGAAATGTGCTTCTAAGAACATAGTGTCTCACCACTTCTATGACAAACACCCTTTCTCTTCTCCAAAGAATATTCAGCAATTTAAAAAGATCCAGTTGTTTTCTTCCTTTTAAAACAAAGCCTTATACACCAATGACCATTTCCAAATGAATTCTTTTAAAACAATTATTAAAATATCTGTAACAGACCTTAAAGATGATAGATTTTTACCCAGAAAAGGTTAAATAAACTATTAATCTGTGAGATGATCTCAATTCAGAAATAAAGCACATATTCTGCATCTAACATCTACAGTTAATACAAGATTTTTCCTCCTATGTCTAATCTCCCACAATTGGTCTATACTTTTCTTAAGCCACTAACATTATTCTATCTTGAACCGCAGTTATTAGTGTATGCCTCACATCCTCCCCAACTGATCTCCACCTCCGATTTACGTCTATGTCCTCCACAGCACTTAGTGTCATGTGGCTTATAGTAAATGCACAACACACGTCTGATTATTCATTTATAGAGGGACTCAATATGGTGCATCTTTCAGTCCACTTTTCATACTTTCATGTTCATAGCTATCTATAAATACAAAGTCTTTTGTGAGATAACAATTTTTACAAAAACGGTGTCCCACTGTATATATGTGTACCGTTTTGAGATTTACCCAGGTTGCTATACACAGATTTAGTTCAATTATACTATTTTTAATTTATCCTAGAGAGAAACTAATTCTTACTCATTTCTTATAGAATGGGGTAAACAAACAAATTGGGGTAAACAAAAAGCTACAGCCTTAAATGTAGTCATGAGGATCTTTTTAAGAACCATGCAGGGTCAGCTTGGCGCCTGTGGCTCAAGCGGCTAAGGCGCCAGCCACATATACCTAAGGTGGCGGGTTCAAATCCCCAGCCGGGGCCCACCAAACAACAATGATGGCTGCAACCAAAAAATGGCCAGGCATTGTGGCGGGTGCCTGTAGTCCCAGCTACTTGGGAGGCTGAGGCAGGAGACTCGCTTGAGCCCAGGAGTTGGAGGTTGCTGTGAGCGTGATGCCATGGCACTCTACCCAGGGGTACAGCTTGAGGCTCCGTCTCAAAAAAAAAAAAAGAACCATGCAGGGTCTAGAATTTTACCCTGCTTACAAGCTAACAAATAGAATAGTGTGCCACAGTCTCAGAAGTCTCCTGTCTTCTCTCGGCATTCCCACATCAGTAGCAGACAAGCCTGATAGCTTATAAGCAGTGTGAACTTTTAAGACCTTGCACAGATCTAACTTTGAGTACTTTCTTCATGCCAGTGTAATAGTGACCCTCGATGGTTCAAGTTAGTTAACTCACGCTGTAGAGAAGTAGCAGAGCTCCTAATCTACTTGCTACTTATGAGATCTTAGACAAATAATTTAACTTCTCTGTGTCTCCGTTTCCTTAAGGAAATGGGAATAATGGCAGTACCCACCTCAGGGGTTGAGGGTTCAATGAGATACTACTTGGTACGAATTCAGACTAGCACACAACAAGTGTTCAATAAATGTTAGTTCTAATAACTGAATACTCACAATAAACTAAGATATAGATGATAGCGTCCTCATTTTATAGAAAAGCAGAGTTTAGAAGGTTAAGCAAGTTTTCCAAGGTCACTCAAATAGTCAAATGGCAGTGTTAAATAGGTTCGCAACGTGGGGCTGAGGATTCAAAGCCTGGGCTCTTCCATTTATACAAAGCTACACTGCTGAAACATGAGGAGAGGAGCTTCTAATTCTGAAGATCCGATGCTCCCTCACTATATAAACTTGTTCTTAAGAGAGCAACCCGAATCCCTCAAACGTCCAAAACAACTCTGAAACCCTAACATATACGTAACCACCAGAGTGTTTCCGAAGCAGAAAGGATATCAGAGACACAGGTGGGACGTGATCTCTCATCTGGTCAATTGGGAGGATTCCATTGCAAGTCATTTCTGCCTTGGTAGACACAAAAGACGGCATTACTAGGCCTGGGCAGTCACATAAGCAGAGGCCAGGCTCCACATACAGAGTCTGAAAGGCAAGGACAAGGTTTATGCTGGGCATGCAGTGGATGAAGGGAAAAGAAAAGCCGAATGTGAGTAGCAAAGAACTATAGAAATACCTGGAAATGCTTTGTGTGCCCAGGGGTGGCAGATACAGATACTTTCTTGTTGCCCATGATGGTGTTGATTGTTGAGCTCTTACCAACATTAGGGTAGCCCACCTAGAAGAGACCCGGAAGTTACCAAATAGTTACATGGTACATCTATCAAAGACCCAAGATATCACACAAGTGGTAGTAACACTAGCCCGAGTTTCTAGTTATTTCAGATGACCCGAACAGATGCTGCGTCTGTTGACAGACATCTTTTTTTTTTCCTCCTGTGGTGTGGGTATATTAATAACTGCCATGGAAGTTGTATTTAACTCATGCTTGTGAAGCACATATAACTCACACATCTCTTTACTTTGGGAGCCACATGGGCCCCAAGGAAAAGTTTTCTTTTCTACTGTAGCAGTCAAGGTGTTAATTCAGACCCAGTGATGAATGGTCACACTATGTGCATTTTATTTTATAGGTGTGGCTGTTAGCAGAAGATGCTACAGTAAATCTCACTTCTGTGCCCCCATCTCCCTCGCTGCTCCATCTACAGGCAGTTCACAGTTTCCACTGCATCTTCCACACTGGCTGAAGGTGAGTGGTCATTTTAATAATCTCAACCAGGGGTCCTCAAACTTCACTGTCCCTCAGACCGTTGGAGGGCTGGACTGTGGGTCCCGGGACAAGTGAGACAGGCACTGGCAGCAAAAATACCAAGCAGGCTGGATAAATGTCCTAGGTGGGCTGCATGTGGCCCGCAGGCTGTAGTTTGAGGACTCCTGATCATAACATACAAATGTTTTTAATTTGTGGAAGGTGATCAGTATGTATTTGTAGAATGAGTAAATTAACCTACACTCAGCATTTCTGGAGTAAGAAATTCAGAAAAAGAGAGAGGCTACTAAGTGTTTCCAGAAAAGTTCAAAAAAGAAAAAATAGGACCAGGGCAGTGCCTGTGGCTCAAAGGAGTAGGGCACTGGCCCATCTGCTGGAGGTGGTGGGTTCAAACCCAGCCCCGGCCAAAAACTGCAAAAAAAATAAAAAAAAAGGGCCAGGAGCAGTGGCTCACACCTGTACTCCTGGCACTTTGGGAGGCCAAGGGGTGGTGGGCAGGCGGTGAATTGTTTGAGCTCAGGAGTTTAAGACCAGTCTGAGCCAGAGCAAGACCCTGAATCTAAAAATAGTCGGGCATTGTGGTAGGTGCCTATAGTCCCAGCTACTTGGGAGGCTGAGGCAAGAGAATCACTTAAGCCCAGTAGTGCTATGACATCACAGCACTCTACTAAGGGCGACAAAGTGAGACTCTCTCTCAAAAAAAAAAAATTAAAATTAAAAAAAAAATAAACTTACTTGTGAAGAACTTAAGGTTTGTGATGCACATGGAAAGGAATTTTTAGCAATGCAGACAATGAAGACTTGAGGACAGGACAAATTAATTAACTTCCCCAATGTTGTAACAAGTTAGTTTTACTACAGAACTGAGAAATGCACTTAATGCCAGAGACAACTCTGTTAACTAGTACACTCAAATGTCAATCTACTTTAGTCATTTTAAGTAGGCTTTTGGGTAGGGGCAAGGAAGAGGGTTCAAAAATAATTAGAATGAGCTCTATTTGAGTGGTCCCCAACCTTTCAGGCACTGGGGACCAGTTTCTCAGGAGACAGTTTTTCCATGCACACCGGGGGCTCATATTCTCATAAAGAGCACCTGACCTGAATCTCTTGTACACACAATTTACACTAGGAGACTCTAATGCTGTAGCCGATGTGATAGGAGGCAGAGCTTGGGTGGTGATATAGGCCCATGCTCATCTCCTCCTGCGTGGCCTAGTTCCTAACAGACTACAGATTGGTACCAGTCTGCAGCCTGGGAGGTGGGGACTGCAGCCGTATTTGACATGTAACTGAAAAGCTGTGAGACTTTTTTTTATTTGTTATTTTTTTTGAGACAGAGTCTCAAGCTGTCGCCCTGGGTACAGTACTGTGGTGTCACAACTCACAGCAACCTCCAACTCTTGGGCTTAAGTGATTCTCTTGCCTCAGCCTCCCAAGTAGCTGGGACTATAGGCGCCTGCCACAACACTGGGCTATGTTTTGGTTGTAGTTGTCATTGTTGTTTGGCAGGCCTGGGCTGCATTTGAACTCGCCAGCTCAGGTGTATGTGGCTGGCGCCTTAGCCACTTGAGCTACAGGTGCCGAGCCAGCTGTGAGACTTTAAATCAGTCATAATTTCCTCTTGGGATTTAGGAATTAGGGTTTATCTAGTTGGGGATATGATCTCCCTTTTCCTATTTGCTATGTAGCTTTTATACAACTAAAGCATCTGCCATATGCACATATTTTGCCTGGCCCCAAGATGCTGGGATTCTTCCCAATATGTACTTGGAACGTTTACAGTGTTAGTCAGTAAAGATCACAGGATGCCAAAGGAACACTGGACCAGAAGTCTGGAGACAACATTAAAAGCTCTCTCATGGGCAGCACCTGTGGCTCAGTGAGTAAGGTGCCAGCCCCATATACCAAGGGTGACAGGTTCAAACCTGGCCAAACTCCAACAAAAAAATAGCCGGGCACTGTGGCGGGCGCCTGTGGTCCCAACTACTCAGGAGGCTGAGGCAAGAGAAACGCCTAAGCCCAAGAGCTGGAGGTTGTTGTGAGCTGTGATGCCACAGCACTCTACTGAGGGCAACAAAATGAGACTCTGTCTCTAAAGAGGAAAAAAAAAAAAAAAAGCAGGGCATGGTGGCAGATGCCTATAGTTCCAGCTACTTGGGAGGTTGAGGCAAGAGAATTGCCTAAGCCCAAGAGTTTGAAGTTGCTGTGAGCTGTGATGTCACAGCACTCTACTGAGGGCAAAATAGTGAGACTGTCTCAAAAAAAAAAAACTCTCTCATTGTAGTCTCTCTTAGTAACATGATAGGAAGGAGACTGGAGAATATATTTAACATGAACAGGTATGTACACAGTATAAGCCTCAAGGAAGTTCAATCTTTTGAGTTAGGCTCTGCCTGTCACTCTGCCTGAACCCAAGATGCCAGTGGGCAACAAGAGGGCAGTAATGTTCCCTATGATGCCAGAAGCCTGAATGGTCCCTGGGTCCTCGTGCAGCTATGGAAGGAATAAAGGAATAAAGACCCTTGTGTGGTAAAATTTGATGATCTGCTTCATCTTACCAGCCCAACAGTAAGTTGGCCACCTTTCACCTTCTTCCCAGTGTGGAGCTGCTTAAAGAGCTCCAGTAATTCCTGCTTTGACACCAGGTGGCTAAAATTACATGTCTGCCTCTTCTGTGGGGCTCTGCTGGCCTGAGCCTCAGCGTCTGCTGCATGGCTCTTCCTCCAGTCCTGGCCATGGGCCTCTTCATCGTGGACACTGTCTTCTGAACATGTCTGCCAAGCTTCCTCCTCTTCCTCCTGACAGTCCTCATACTCAGTGTCGTCTTCATCCGTAGCGGAGCCTTCGCTAAGTGAGAGAGAATCCCTGCCCAGGAGACTTCCGGTCTCAGTGGGGGGAATTTCAGACTCGTCACAACTGGAGTTTTCAGACTCAGTTGTGTTGTCTTCTCCATCATCTGTGTTTACTTGTTCCTGAGGAAATAACAGAAACCACAAAAGCTCAGAAGTATGTAACGACTACACTCTAGTCAGAATACTCAATGAGTCGGTTAAGATAACAGAGGACAAGCAAAGCTCTGAGACTAGGAACAGTGGATCCAGGAAGGAGATGGGCGAGCCTTTCAGTGTGAGGGTAGACAGCCAAACCATCAACAGTGGTGTTCTGTGGGAGGGGACAGGCAGCAGACCTTCATTTTTTATTTACATATTTCTATACTACTTGAATTCTGTATAATAACATGTGTTGCTTTTGTAATTTAATTTTTTTTTTAAATACAGTTTCACTCTGTTGCCCAGGCTAGAGTGCCATGGTGTCAGCCTAGCTCCCAGCATCCTCGAACTCGTGGATTCAAGTGATCTTCCTGCCTCAGCCTCCCAAGCAGCTGGGACTATAGGCACCTGCCACCATGCCCAGCTAATTTTTCTAAGTAGAGATGGGGCCTCACTCTTGGACAGGCTGGTTTGGAACTCCTGAGCTCAAGGGATCCTCCCACCTCAGCCTCCCAGAATGCTGGCAGTACAGGTATGAGGCACCACACCAGGCCTAAAATAACTCTTCAAGGAAAGCAAGGGATCATTTGTACCCTCATACTAATCTGAAACAACAACAATAAAACCAGGGGAAAAGCCCATATTAAGCTGAACTCTTTGGCAGTACGTTATTTTGCTTTGGGCTGTAGAATAAAGCAAAGCATTTCTCATTAACAATAAAACCTTCTACATTCTCTTCTCTGCACAAAGCAAGGACACAATTTGTACTTCATTTTACATCTTTAAAAACAGTGGGTTTTGTGTTTTAAAAAGCTTCTATTCTTTTTTTTTTTTTTTTTTT
>NW_003852455.1:2486886-2491583 GCF_000181295.1 Otolemur garnettii | reverse complement strand
CACAGCACTCTACCCAGGGGGACAGCTTGAGGTTCTGTCTCAAAAAAAAAAAAAAAAAATGCAAATTGAACATGACTAAGCAGGAGAAAAACTATGGCCACAGACTACTGCCATACCAGGCTGAACGTGCCCAATCTTGTCTGACCTTGGAAGCTAAGCATGGTCCAGGCTGGTTCACACTTGGATGGGAGAAAAACTATGGCTAGAAGCAGTTCAGCTTCACAGAATTCCTGAAGACAACAAAAGGACATTGTAGTGGTTGTGTTTAAAAGAGCCAGACATGGTGGTGCATCCCCGTACTTCCACCTATTCAGGTGGCAGGATCACTTGAGTCCAGGAGATTGAGTCCAACCTGGGCAACATAGAAATCCCATCTCTTCAAAAAAAAAAAAAAAAAAAAAAAACTTGAAAGAAAGAAGAAAAAAGCCATTCTTTGGGGGAACACAGCACGATTTAAAGATAACCAAGTGAAAACAGAGCCACTCAACACAGAAAAATGTTACAATTTCTCCAAAGTTGAACAGTAGGAGAAGAACCTCACTTTTTTTTCTTTTAGAGACAGAGTCTCACTCACTTTGTTGCCCTCAGTAGAGTGCTATGGCATCACAGCTCACAGCAACCTTAAACTCTTGGGCTTAAGCAACTCTCTTGCCTCAGACTCCCAAGTAGCTGGGACTACAGGTGCCTGCCACAACGCTCGGCTAGTTTTTAGTTGCAGTTGTTTAGTTGGCTGGCGCCATAACCACTGTGCTACGGGTGCAGAGCCAAGAACCACACTCATTGATAGAAAACAATAAATATCAAGCTGCTTGTAATAAGGTCATGTTTGATACCTAAACTACAGAGGTGGTCACAAATACGACCTCATAATCAGAGAAATCAGGGAGTAGGGATTTCAGAAGAACTGGGAGAGGTAAATGGTATCAAACTTCTAAAAACAAAGAATATCTTCTATTAGCTATACAGTTGATCCAGAGATTGATATTAAAATGATTAGACACATTAGCCAGTGATCCCTAAAAATAAGACAGTCATCGACAGGAAGCAATAAGGGCTTCCTGAAAACAGATCAGGCAAACAGCCTCATTTCCCTGTGGAATCTACTACTTGCTTATTAATCCTTTTTTCACTTTTGATAGAGTTATTGGGTTGGTGCATCAGGACAGCAATATAATAATAAATAAGTACTTAAAAACTTCAGCAAAACACTGACTTCCAGGACAGATTTCAAACAACAGAAATAATGGCTTAAGAGGGCAAACTATGAAGCCAGATTGCCTCAGGATGTTAAGTATCCATATTTATTGCTGAGAAAATTAAAGGAATCAAATATGTTAAGTATTTAGGCTGGGAGTGGTGACTCATGCCTGTAATCCCAGCACTCTGGGAAGCCAAGGTGGGCGGACTGCTTAAGCTTACAAGTTCAAGACCAGCCTGAGACAGTGCGAGACCCTGTCTCTAAAAAGATACCAGGCTTTGTGGCAGGTGCCTGTATACCAGCTACTCATGAGGATCGCTCGAGCCCAAAAGTCTGAGGGTGCTGTGAGCTATGATGCCATAGTACTAACTACCAGGGGTGTAGTGAGACTCTGTCTCAAAAAAAAAAAAAAAAATTAGAAAATAAGTTTTTATTAACTGATTAATTTTATGGGTCAGATTCTTATTATAGTCTTGTGCATATCAATATTCATGTTAAAATGCTCAGTACACAGTGCTGATTTTTAAGTTTACAAAAGGTCAAAGAGTTCTAGCATTGGTCCTATTCTATTTTAAAATGTATCAATGACTTGAAAGAATAAACAGAAGGATAAACACACAAAATCTACAGATGATTCAAATTGCTCATTTAACTAACTATACCTTGGTCCTAAACCGTTAACGTAATATTTAAGAGAAACAGTGCTATCCTTAAGATGATGTAAAATCAAACAAAATATTTTTCTACATGTAAAGAAGGCACGAAGTGTTTAATTAGTCTATATGAGGAATTGGGTTGCTCACATGTTCAATGAACCCAGAGTATACTATAGCCTCTGATGAGGTCCTCTATATATGTCCTAAGCAAATACTACCTAAAATAACATATTTACTTGGGTGCAGCCTGTTTTAACTGTAATCCTGACACAAGCAGACAGGCTGCAGGAGGAGTGCCTGCATGGTGAGGTGTCTTTAAGAATTATAGCAGCAATTTTCAACTGGTGTGCCTTAAAAATTTTTAAACCCCATCGATTAAATTATTTTGAAAGATGCTCAAAGCACAGTAAGTCTACTCTTTTTTTTTTTTGATCAACATAATTTAAATGTTCAAATGTGCTGCGAGATAAAGGTTGAAACTGTGAGCTCACCAAGGGAGAAGGTGTGTTTACACGGAAGCTAGCTTAACATACACTAGTCAACAGACATTTAGTAAGTAGAGACAGAAGGAAAGAAAAGGACAGGGAAAAAGAAATTACTTCTAAGTCTCTTCTAGCTCTAGGATTTTAGTACTACTTTCTTATTTTATTGTAAAATAGAAATAAAGCCTAAAGTATTTTTGTAAAATTTGGGTTAAAAGATAAAGAAAATAACATGGTACACCTAAATTTAGGATTACTTAGTTTCTTTGTTTTCAAAACCAAGTCAAAAGAAATAATGACCAAGTCCTATGAAGTTACTACATCCTTCAGTGGTATCCTTTTGTTCTGACATCTCTTAAAAGTAATTACAAGGTCACGGTGAAACTTCCTATGCAACTTCCTGCCTAAGTTTTTTTAAAAATTAAAAATTATAGCTAGTAGTAGTGTGCAATACTGGGACTCCCTGACTATCCAACACCACAGAGAAAGTAGTCTTGTGATTCACTTTCTCTCCTAATATCACAGTATATAAGGAAACAAAAACAATTCCCACAAATCTTCAACAAGAAAAAGCAAAACAAAAAGTACATTGATCAGCAGTTAAAATCACCCTCCCTGAAACCCAGTCTGAAAAAGTCCCCCAGGTTACCTCAGGGTCATCACTCAGCTGAACAGCTCCAGCCAAAGCTGACCAGAAAATAACCTTGACATCTTCTTTTTCAAAGTATGTGGCCCAGGCACTCCGCTGCTCAGCAGTCAATAGGTCTGCCTTGTTGATCAGAATAATGTTCTCCTTACTGGCATCAATTTCTTTTACATAACATTCCTAAGCAAGATGAAGGTATTTAGAAAGGACTCTCCACAAGTAAAAAAAAATCAGGCTAATTATATCAAGGTTCCAATAAAGGGGTTTATTGGCCCTAGTTTTAAACCATTTCTGAAGTTAGATTTTTAATCATGGTGCATTCTACTAATCCTTTCAGTAAAGTCTGAAATTTCATCATTAAGATTTTTGTTATTAGTCAGTGGATTTAAAAACAATCTATACTGCGGTCCTGAAATAGAAACACAAGTACCTCACATAGGTGCAGCCTGGACTGCACTACTTCATGTGATCCTCACAACCAACTTACTATCCCTTGTAGTATTTTATAAATTTAGTTTATGTGTAAAGTACCACAGGAGTAACAAAGTGTGAGAAGAACCTAATGAGATGAATTAAGAAGCAAAGTGACTAGGAACATGCTAAAATAAATAAAATACTGTTATTTCAATTGGTGTCTCTTGAAAAATGAGAAACTGGCAAATGTCTATTAACAAAGAGGCTTCTAAACTAAAAGCTAGAAAGCTCATGTATGTGTGTCTTCCTGCAGATGGAAACAATTCTTTCAGCAGAGAAAACATCTGTCTAAACAGTGGCATTATGCCAGCTCCTGACCTTGGGAGGAAGGGCCCAATTAAGCCAAGCTGGAGGAGAATAAAGATGCTTGCCTACAGTTACCGCTACAAGTGATGCTGTCCTCATTGCTACACGGAGAACTCACGTTTGAATTTTGCCAAATTTTACTTACCAAATCCTCACATCTAAATAGGAGTGGGTTTCGAGCATCGACTATCTGGACCACAATATCGCTGAAAAACAAACATGAGATAGTCCAATCACTGGGAAGTGAAAGGAAACCCTGATCACACGATAATGGCAAGAGGAGCAAACATTTGTCATTATATTAAGCTCTTGACATGTGTTAATTTTTAGGGTGTTATCAGCCCCAGTTTATATATGAGGAAAACAGAAGCATAGAACAGTTACGTAATTTGCCCAAGGTCACCAGCTAATAAGTAACAGAGCCAGAATGGGAACTAGGCGGTCTAGTCTAGAAATCATGCTCTTAACTGTAACGTTCCACTGTTCTCATGCAGTGAGTCCGCTAGAGGGGCTCAGATGATGTTTCATGGCTAAAACCCCTTTGGAAGAGATAAAGAATATGACAAGTACTTTACTCCAAGATAAAGTCTACTGAATATTCAGTCCCTAACCTGTACTCTTGTTAAGATCTCAAGAGAAAACTAAGTAAGTCACTTGCTGACAGCTGCCACTGAAGTCAATATCTAATTTAAGCCCAGGAATGACAAGAAAGCAAGCTTGCACGTAGCAATCAACCATCCACTGGCCCCAAGAATGTGTTTAAATGGTAAAAATACAAAGCAGCAAAATAAACCTAAGTTGCCATACTGAAGCAAGAATGACAAGTTCAACTTCTTCCAATACATCTAAGAAGATGCAGCAATAAGAAAACTTTCTGGGCTCGGCGCCTATAGCTCAACCGGCTAAGGCGCCAGCCACGTACACCTAAGGTGGCG
>NW_003852455.1:2484130-2486619 GCF_000181295.1 Otolemur garnettii | reverse complement strand
GAGCCTCTCAAATCTCTCACAAAGTAATGGAGACAAGAGAAGCCTAGCATTGCAAGGAAAAAATAATTTACTTCCCTGGGAGGATTCCGTCAGCCTCTGTGGCTAGGAAGATGTTCCAAGGGCAATGTGTGAGTGCTACTGGAAGGAAGTAAGCTACGGATGCTCTACTAGGCGGCTCACAGAAGAGCCTCTCAAAATCTTTATTTGGTTAGCCAGTCTTTCCCAGGTAACTCTTTGCCCCTATGTTAATGTCAAGGAATTAAGGTTACCTTTTACAGCAAAATTTTTGACAATTTAAAGTGTATTCTCTTTCAGAATAGTTAAAATTTCAGCATCATCTTATGATGTAAAGGAACTCAAAGACTTGCCAATGTTTAACAAACTGTCTTGAAATTCTTTAATTAATAGGCCTTGTTCCTTATGTGGACCGCTTCTGTATGTTGACCAGGTTGTTACAGTCCCTTGGGTGGTCAACTTGATCTTACTTTCAAATTGAATATTTGACAGTAAATGCAAAAATGACTGCAAAAAGTGGACAAAGCCTAAAATGAACCAAACTGAAACCACAATGTCCACAAACATTATGGTTACCTACCAAACATACAGAAAGAACAATCACCTTATAAGCACCAAATAGGAAAGACAATTCCTAACAGCGCCCTTCACGCGCGGACTGAGGAGGCAGCGCGAAGTGCCAACTGTGCAGCAGGAAGGTGTATGCAGTACAACGGGAGGGCCTTATCTTACTGGAATGCAGTGTTCTGCCCTCAGTGCCTCCAGTTTCCTGCATTTCAGCGACATATTTATACAGAAAATCTTTCCTGATAATTGCCATTAGAATTAAAGAGGCAGATGGCTTAACCAGCATGTTACCAAACAGGAGACATCTGCTGTGGAGAACACATCAATAAATATTTCCTGTTAAAAGATGTAGCAGTATGGGGGTGGCGCCTGTGGCTCAAGGAGCAGGGCGCCAGCCCCATATACCAACCCGGCCCCAGCCAAAAAAAACTGCAAAAACAAGAAAACAAACAAACAAACAAAAGAGATGTAGCAGCAATCACTTTATTAATAATAGTTGTATGTAACTCAGATCATTTCCACATGATGTAACTATATTCCATGAGTTAGAAACATGTTCTTTCTTATATATATGAAAAGAGAAATATCGTGTAATAAAAATAATACAGCAAGTAATACCATAATCCAATTGAAGTCATAAGTTTCAACAAGTATAGTCTCACTCTGGGAGAAACTGTTGCTAATTTAGGGGTATAAAAAGTGTAAAAGGGCCTTCCTGTTAAACTGAACAGAGATGGTTACCTCTACTCCCTCTCAAACCCTCCCAACTGTGTGAAGCCTGCATTGGCAGCAAGCTTCCCCTTTCTTTAGGCTTAGAGACTTGCCTTGCTATTCTGACCTCCCCATATCCCAGTCCAAGAGCCCTTTCTCTGCACCCAGATAGCAAAGTGGTGTATGCGGGGGAGGACAGTAAGTGACTTTTTAAACACTTTGATATAATTCAAATCATGAAATCTACTTTTTTTTTTTTTTTGAGAGTCTCACTTTGTTGCCCCCAGTGGGAGTGCTGTGGCATCATAACTCACAGCAATCTCAGACTCTCGGCCTAAGTGATTCTCTTGCCTTAGCCTCCCTAGTAGCTGGGACTACAGATGCTTGCCACAACGTCCGGCTATTTTTAAATGAGATCGGGGTGGGGTGGGGTGTGTGTGTGTGTACCTCACTCTAGCCCAGGCTTGTCTTGAACTCGTGAGCTCAGGCGATCTACCTGCCTTGGCCTCCCAGAGTGCTGGGATTATAGGCATGAGCCACCTCATCCAGCAAAATCCACTCTTTTGAAAGGATATAATTGAGCAGTTTTCAGTATATCCACAAAGTTGTGCAACCATCACCCTAATTCCAGGACACTTTTTGTTACCCTTATAAGAAATTTAAGCAACTTTTACAAGTTTAATCCAAGTCTTTTTTTTTTTTTTTTTTTGAGACAGAGCCTCAAGTTGTCCCCCTGGGTAGAGTGCAGTGGCATCAAGGATCACAGCAACCTCCAAACTCCTGGGCTCAAGTGAGTCTCCTGCCTCTGCCTCCCAAGTAGCTGGGACCACAGGCGCCCACTACAATGCCTGACTATTTTTTGGTTGCAGCCGTCATTGTTGTTTGGCGGGCCTGGGCTGGATTCGAACCCGCCACCTTAGGTGTATGTGGCTGGCGCCTTAGCCGATTGAGCCACAGGTGCCAAGCCCCAAGTCTTGTTTTCTTAGCAACAACACTAAATGTTATCACATTCTTTTTTTTTTATTTTCACATTGATATAATGCAAAGAAAGTAACATTCACATTGTCAAATAAGAGTATGTCTATGATAGAATGCTTTGACTCTGAGGTTTAGTTTGGAGTCATCAGTTAGCTTATTTTTTTTCCAAAGTCTCAAAAAATAGACAACTAATATTTATAAATAAAAATAAAAGATAA
>NW_003852455.1:2480398-2483759 GCF_000181295.1 Otolemur garnettii | reverse complement strand
GGGCTGGATTCGAACCTGCCACCTTAGGTGTATGTGGCTGGCGCCCTAGCCACTTGAGCCACAGGTGCTGAGCCAATTCACTTTCAAATGAGAATGCAGTATCCTGTGTCCTAAACAACATATTAACAAGTTGAAGTAAAAATTAATGTTTAAGTGATGTACTTTAGTCAGAATCAAATCCAGTTGATGTGAGAATTAGTCACTATGTTTTTTCTTGTCCTAAATGTTATCACATTCTTTTCTGAGAATCCCACTTAAAGCACCCTGTCTCCTAAGTTCTTAGTAGGTCCATTTTATGGATTTCAAAAAAAAAAAAAAAAAAAAAAACCAAACCAACAACACCTTGAAAGTTCCTTGTTAAAAAGCATCCTTTCTAATAAAAGATTCATTTATGGAGTCCTTGAAAATAATTCAAAAGCTCTTTGAGGAAAACAAAAGCCTTTTAACCATACATCAAAGACATGAGATTAGAGAAAGTTGATTCATCAACTTCTATCAGGAATTTTTCTTAGTATTACATGAAAAAGAATGATTTTATCAAAATCTAAAAATAATCACCTCCTGATTTCCCTCAATTCCTACCAACTGCTCCTTCCTCTGCTGTGACACGGCCCCCTGTCTTTCTATCTGTTAACAAAGTAGAAATCATGCCATCCTTCCTATTTTACTAGGCAGTGAGTTCTATGAGAGCACAGACCGCATTTCACTCATCTGTGTGTCACTGGTGCCTTGCTTGGCATCTAGCTGAACTCCACAAGTCTGCTGAAATGAGCTCTGCCCATGATATATACTTGCTCTTTGCAGGCCGGTACCCACTCTTTTTGGCCGGGGCTGGGTTTGAACCTGCCACCTCTGGCATATGGGGCTGGCGCCTTACTCCTTTGAGCCACAGGCTCTGCCCCAGGAACCCACTCTTATTCATATCCATATTTTCCATAGTGTCACAAGGAATGAATGTACATTTGCTGAAATTCATCTTAATCTGAAAATGATTATTCTTACTTATTTACCAATATACCCATTTAATAACAAAAACCCTGTATCTTAAAAGAAACATGCAGTAGTAGTGTACTTTCAGTTTTTACAGTAATTCTTAATAGGCTTTTGCATAGCTTAATTTTCCCTAGCTCCTGAGCCTGTGAGTATGTATCAACATACAAATCTAATACAACACCATTAGATATCATCATTACACGAAAGAAAAGGGTAAACTCACCTTCTCTCAATGACTCTCCAGAGCTGGCGCCAAAAGTCCAAATTTCGCTCAAATGGAGTCAATAGCAGCTTTTGTTCCTCTTCTAGCCTTGATTTTAAATGAGGAGTTTATATCTTTGCCAGATTGTAATAAACAATTTTAATCGATATAAATGCTCAAATTCGTTACATTAAAAAGCATTAAGAAATTACTTTGATATACCTCCTGCTAAGTCAGTATGAAAATATATATTTATATTACACTCCACCAAATTCAAATTTTATCGTTAAGCAATTTAAGCTCACTCTTACTCAAACAATGCTCAGGGGAGCAGTGATTAACTTCAAGACACCCAATGGTTGAAGGCAGTGGGAGGAGAAAAGGCAAGAACTGCAGAGTGACCAACTCACCATCATTGTGCAAAGGACACACATGCACCCAGCAATGATGTGTTTGCACACACAACGATTTGTGCTTGTTAGTAGAACACTACCACTTCCCTTTCAATGGAATCAAAACTTCAAAATGCAAATAGCAATCCAAGCACAATAAAATGCCTGAACTGAAGATTTAAAGGCAAATCATCAGAGTCCAATACTCACCGGACAAGCTGACGTCTCCATTCTAGAAAGTTATCTTTCTCTGCCTGTTTGAGTTCTTCTGGGCTAGTGTTTTTGTTCCACTTTGGTCTAAAACAATCAAAAAGGGGAAAATATTTCACTTATTCCATTTGGTGTAAGTTACCAAAACAAAATAAGGAATTTGGATGTAATAATGGCAATTGAGGAAGCAGGGAAAATGTGAACAATGACTTAAACTGACACTCAGTAGCCCTGTATGCTTTGTAACATTCTAAATTCTTTTTTTTTTTTTTTGGAGACAAGAGCCTCAAGCTGCCACCCTGGGTAGAGTGCCAAGGCATCATAGCTCACAGCAACTTCCAGCTCAAGTGATTCTCCTGCCTCCGCCTCCCAAATAGCTGGGGACACAGGCACCTGCTACAATGCCCAGCTATATTTTGGTTGCAGCCATCATTGCTGTTTGGCGGGCTGGGCTGGATTTGAACCCGCCAGCTCAGGTGTATGTGGCTGGCGCCTTAGCAGCTTGAGCCACAGGTGCCTTGTGGCGCCTAGCCGATAACATTCTAAATTCTTACTCAACTCACCTCCTTGGTATACATAAGAATTGTTTGTTTTCTTCATGGAGCTTCTTAATTCTCTGGCTTTCTTCAAAAGATAAAAGTCCAGTTCTAGCCTCAGGCAGCACAAACTTAATGTTAAGTTTCTCTGTTCCAAGAAAAGAAAAGTATTATTAAAGTGTCTCTTTTCACTAAAAAATAACATCTGGTACAACCATCATAGCTATCTATACTCCTATGTCCAATGCAGCATTATTCATAGTCAAGATATGGAATCAAGGCTGGCCGTGGTGGCTCATGCCTATAATCCTGGCACTCCAGGAGGCCAAGGCAGGAAGATCCCTCAAGCTCAGGAGTTCAAGACCAGCCTGAGCAAGAGCGAGACCCTGTTGCTACCAACAATCAAAAAAACCAGCTGCATGTTGTGATGGGTGCCTATAGTCTCAGCTACTGGTTAAGGCAGGAGGATCACTTGAACGCAGGAGTTTGAGGTTTCTGTGAGTTAGGCTGACACAACAGCATTCAAACCTGAGCAACAGAATGAGACTACCTCAAAAAGGAAAAAAAAGGGGGAGGAAATCAACCTAAGCATCCATCAATAAAGGAATGGAAAAGAAAATGTGGTATGTTAAATACATGATGGAACATTATTCAGCCTTGAAAAAGAAGGGAATTCTGTCAATTTGTGATGATGTGAATGATGATATTGTGCTAAGTGAAAAAAGCCAGACACAGAAAGACAAATATCACATGTTCTCACTGATATGTGGAATCTAAAAAAGTCAAGCTCACAGAAGCAGAGAATAGTGATCACCCAGCGCTGGTGGGTAGAAATAAAATGAATAAATTTCCACTTAGGATAAATGGTGACTGCAGTTAACAATACCGTATTGTATACTTGAAATTTTAGGCTCGGCGCCTGTGACTCAAGTGGCTAAGGCACCAGCCACATACACCTAAGGTGCCAGGTTCGAATCCCCAGCCCAGGCCCGCCAAACAACAATGATGGCTGCAACCAAAAAATAGCC
>NW_003852455.1:2472766-2480232 GCF_000181295.1 Otolemur garnettii | reverse complement strand
AAAAAAAAAAAAAAAAAAAAAAAGAAATTTGCTTGTATTTTAAATGTTCTCACTACACACACACAAAGATCTATGTGAGGTGACAGGTATGTTAATTATATGATTGTGATAACCAGTTTCACAATGTATACCTATAACCAGACATCATATTGTACACTGTACTACATATAATTTTTAGTTGTCAAATATACCTCATTAAAACTTTTTTGGGAAAAAGTCCCAAATAAAAAACCTACCTCCAAAAATTATAATCTGAAATCAGGTTGTGTACTTGCTTAAAACCTTGTAAAGCCTCCCGTAGCCCTTTATTCTGTCTAGAATCTAGCCCTTCTTACCTGCTCAGTGACTGTGCTCATAATATCCTGTCCTTCTGTACCAACAAAGCCAAACTTCTAGACATTTTCTGAACAAAGTCAGAGTCAGTTGCTGCTTCACATCTTGGCTTGAGTTCTCTGCCTACCTGCATCATGTCACCTGTTCTAACTCATCTATTACTCATTGTACAAGAGTCACCCCAGGGTAAGACTTTCCCTGACTGGCCTTAGCCTTCCTTCATACAGAAATGATAACTAATTTCATCTTTTTTTTTTTTAAGAAACAGAGTCCCACTTTATTGCCTTCAGTAGAGTGCCGCGGCGTCACAGTTCACAGCAACCTCCAACTCCTGGGCTTAGGCGATTCTCTTGCCTCAGCCTCCTGAGTAGCTGCGACTATAGGCATCTGCCACAACACCCAGCTATTTTTGTTGTTGTTGTTGTTGCAGTTTGGCCGGGCCAGGTTTGAACCCGCCACCCTCGGTATATGGGGCCAGTGCCCCTACTCACTGAGCCACAGGCGCCGCCCAACTAATTTCATCTTTTATGGCTCTATTGTCTTCTATAGACTTCTTTCATAGCATCTAAAACAAATCTTACAGAAATGAAATTTGTCTAATTCAACAATGTACTCTGAGTCGTTAGTACAATGTCTGAGAGTAGGTTGTGTTCAATAAAAACATTCTGAATGAAAGATTTGCTAAACAATGTAATAACATTTATAATAATGAGTAGGAACAATAGTTTATAATACTATTGTATTATAGTATACAGGTACCAGGTGTGTCAGGTACTTTTCTAAATGCTTAGCACACAAAATACAAGTCACATTACCCAATTAACAGCAGCAGACATGGGATTTTGCTCCTAACAGTACTATGAGAAAACACGCTCTGGAAAATAGTGTACCATCTACCACAATGTTGACCGGTCTTTTCCCAAGAGAAATTGAATTTTTTGAACTTGATATGCTGAAATCTCATTTGAATTTTTTAGAGCTGAAAATTTAGATTTTGGTACCTTCTGTACCCCACAGGCAGAATTCAACTGGATTTCCCCATATATTGCTTCTGCGATATGTCTTTGAGTTAAAGACAGCTCATTTTTTGAATTTAATAGGGTTTGCCAAACACATTCAAGTATACAGAAACATAACCAATGCACTCAGCAATGAGCAACTTACCAGCTGTGAACTCTGTTCCTGCAAGTTCTGCAGTTGCAAGGAAGTCATCAAGGGAGCTCTGTTCAGTCACTGACTGAAGATTGAGACGACCCCAATCATAGCCGTCATTGAGTTCGCTTGTATGCAACTATGAATAAACACAGCTGCTTTCAACATCCAAACAAGCTCCAAACTTCCTTCAACTATTCTGTAGTCTTGAGAGTGGTTATGGCCGCTTTAAAATCAATACTACTAACAGTTAACATTTAAATGAGCCCTTTCTTATAACAGGCACTTCCTCTTCATTTCATTAATTTTCAGAATTTTGTGAAGCAAATTCTATTCTATCTCCATCTTACTGATGAGAAGACTCAGGTTTAAATAAACAAAATAACTTGCCTATAATAGGAAACTAAGTGGTAGAGGCAGAAATTGTAACCCTGCTAGCCACAGTTTATTTTTATTTTTTTTTGAGACAGAGCCTCAAGCTGTCACCCTGGGTAAAGTGCTGAGGCATCATAGCTCACAGCAACCTCCAACTCCTGGGCTCAAGCGAGTCTCCTGCCTCTGCCTCCCAAGCAACTGGGACCACAGGCACCCACCACAGCGCCCGGCTATTTTTTGGTTGCAGCCATCATTGTTGTTTGGAGGGCCCAGGCTGGATTTGAACCCGCCAACTCAGGTGTATGTGGCTGGCGCCTTAGCCGCTTGAGCCACAGGCGCCGAGCACACAGTTTATTTTTTTTATAGAGTCTTACAATAAGAAATATAATACATTTTATGTAGTGTCCCAAAGGTGTATGATACACAGAGACACTAGTGTGCAAGTGCCTTGGTACAGTAAAATGGAAACAAAAGAATCCTGAAACAAAAGTTACCTTATTACATTTACTCTACTCTGATACTTTTTATTATATTTTACTGGGGTTAAAAAAAAAAAGGCTAGCTGTAAACTATTAAATTGATTTCCAGACACAACCTAGAGTTTGATAAACACAATCCTAAGCTATATGTTTAATACAGGTACAAATAAATGAAAAAAAAATTAAGGACTAAAGTTTAGATAGTTTTCCCTGGATTGCAGAATCAGCAAAAATTAAGGTTTAGAATCAAATTCTTTGGCATTCATATTCAATCTTTCCACTACTTCTTAAAGGCTATATTACAGACAAGTTGCTTCAAAATCAATTAAAGTTACCAGTAATCTAATGTTCAGAGTTAACTCTAACCCGATGAATACCGATAAACACTGTATACTGTTTACTCTGAAGACTAAATGGAGGTTAGATAGTGTGATAGTGGCACATTAATAGCACTAGGGACATATTTTAACTTTAGCATAGGATCTAAATAAGTCACAACTTTCTCAAATATGTGGGTGGATGAATGGTGAAAATGACAACTAAAATAATTAACACAGGTCAAACCTTTTTTTTTTTTTTTTTTTTGAGACAGTCTCACTTCATCCCCCTCAGTAGCATGCCCTGGGGTCATAGCTCACAACAACCTCAAAACTCTTGGGCTCAAGCGATTCCCTTGCCTCAGCCTCTCGAGTAGCTAGGATTACAGGCCTGAACCACGCGCCCGGCCAAACCACTCCGTTTTTAAAGGATCCTACTATGATCTTCCATAGACCTAGGGAAATATTTATTAGGTCCCATCACACCTTGGAAATGAGTGTACATCTGTCAGCTAAATACCTAGGATGAACAACAAAGGTAAGCAGTAATATAAGTTATTTTCTATTTCTGGTAGCAACCGACCACTTCTAGAGTATCAATTATTAAGACATACCAACACAAAAATAAGTTCTGTCTTTTTTCTGCTCGGATACATTCAAGTGCTCCCACAGTTTTTAGGGCAAAAATCAAACAAATATGTAAGACATTTTGGCATTCAAAACTTCACATTCCTGCCTCAGCCTCATTATCACACTAGCTTTCCTTTCAAGCTTTTACCCCTGTGTTTTGCGCCTTGCCAGGAGAACCAGCTTCTTGGCCTGGCAGAAATTTCTGCTCGTGTTTGGAAAAAACCTGACTTAGGATTTACTAATTTTTGACCCTTGCAGCAACTGAGGATCTCAAAACTAGACAGAAAGGATAAGAAAAACGAAGTGTCGGTTTTACCCAGGAATCAGTGTGGCGGTGGCGACTGCTTCGCTGGGTCTGATGGCGAATGAGGGTCCGTCCCAGAGACCCACCACCTAGAGTTCTCCTCCTGCCCATACCAACACCGCAGTGGTACAAATCCCCGCTTAGAGCATGCAGTTTCCGGTATGCCTAGCTCGGCCCCAGGAAATGACGTATGAGGTATGCGCGAGCTCACGTAATTTAGGCCCGAAGTTGAGGGAGGAAACGGAACGATTCGTTAATGCCTTTTGTATATTTTAAGCTTGCCAGTATTATAGAATATAAATTTAAAAGTTGTTTTGTGAAATTTTTAATAGATATATTTATGAATATTTCAGATTTGGTTGAATGATTGAGTTAAAAGAATGGTACATTCCGACCTTGTGCTTCGGTCTGTAGTGGCCGGGGTGAAACTAGGACACCTTGAAAACACGGCCGTTTGTAGTTACGGTGCTAGCCCCGCCTCCGACTGTGTTCGTCCGGAAGAGGTGGGGACTCGGAGCAAGAGCGTTTCAGTGGCGCGAGGTAGGGGGCGTTTCTTAGTGCGTCCCATTGGGTGGCCTCGCCGAGCCCTGCAATTAAATAACTTTTTGTTTACCTAATCTTCCTCCGCTGCGAATTAGTAAGAAAAGACCCCTTCTGAATGGGAGTTCGGAATGGAAGGTTGAATCATATTTCCAGAACTTGGCGAGGTTGCAGGGAAAGACAACAGGGTCTGACTTACCCTTTATTTCAAACAGAAAATGTTTAAACTGTTCTAGTTACAATTTCATTAACAATTTCCTATAATCAAAATTAAAGTGAAAACGATGGGCCGCTTTCGCTCCCAGAGACTTGGGTTTCTATTCTCACACTATGGTTAGATTTCCCAAATGGGATGTAAAGTCAGTTTAGAATAGGGTGACCAGATTTTAACGTTGGTAAGGGGGGACAACGAGGCGGGGGGGGGGGGGGGTGGGCGGGGCCTGACAACAATGCAAACTTTGATAAGCAGTTCTCGATAATCACTTCTCAGCAATTATTTGTTATTATTACAGTTTGACATTATAAAATTAACAAAAATAACATAAAACTCATATTCCGGCGAAATAGCCACATGGCAGCCGAAAACCCTATGTTCCCTTCCTGTTCTCCTGCCCGTTCGTGCATTCTTTCCAAAAATCGGGACTTTTTTAAACCGCCGGGTTTGCAGGACAAATTGTTGAAAAGCGGGACGTCTGGTCACCCTAGTTTAGAATGATGTGTGTGCGGGTAACTACATTCTCAAGAATCCGGAGAACTGGGCCGGGTGTGGTGGCTCACGCCTGTTGTCCCAGCGCTATGGAAGGCCGGGGTGGATGGATCACCTGAGCTCAGCCCAGTTCGAGACTAGCGGAAGACCAGCATGAGGCAGAGTGAGACAGAGTGAGACCCCGTCTCTACAAAAAAAAAAAAAAAAAAAAAGCCGGACGTTGTGGTGAGCGCCGATAATCCCAGCTACATGGGGGGCAAGAGGGCAAGAGAATTGCTAAAGGAAGAAAGGAAAAAAAAATAAAAAAGAAACAAACATCAACCTAAGATAAAGTGAAAGCCAGCAGAAATTGAAAGCAAAAAAAAAGAATCCAGAGAACTACCTCATCGTGCTTAGAGAGGTGAAGCAGCTTGCCCAAGTCATAGAATATATGTAGGGACAGGAATCCAACTCAAGTCCTGTCATTATCCTGTCAATTCCTGGGCGCAGGTAGGGAAGGAGGGCTGTTGGCATGTATTTTAGAAACCACTGGATGATGGTAATGCATATGTTACCTAACATAGTTTGAGCCATTCCACAGTGTATACGTATATCAAAACATGTTGTGTGTGCCCTGTAATGTTATGGTAATTCCTTTTTCAGTAGTTCCTTGGTCTCCAGGATTCAAAGAATGACTCCACCGACCAGAGATCAGTCGTAAGACAGGATTTATTCTATAGAAAAGAATACAGTAAAAGCACCAGAGCTTCTGGCAGATGGAAAAACCCAAGTTGGAAAAAGTCTCCCCCTGGGTCCTTTTGTGCGTGTGTGTGTGTGTGTGTGTGTGTGTATCTCCTAACAAAAGAATGGATACAATCCCTTCTGGGGACAAAATGTCAGTGAGACACCCCACACACACACCAGGAAATGTACATGAAATTGACCAGGTCTGGGAAATGAGGGGTTCCCAGCTCCACCCAGGGCAAGAGGAGGAAGACAGAGGCAGAGGAGGCAGATGGGGGGGGGCATAGACACTACGGCACTCCTAGAGTTGGCAACCTGGAGATGTCTCCTCAGCAGTTGGCTGGCCCCTCAGGCGACTGGAGCCTCCTGTGGCCCCCTCTGCCTACCTTCCAACCTGCACCCCCAGGGCAGAGACACAGAAGGTGGGCCAGGTCCTCCCCTCAGCTCTGGCCACTGGCCAGCACCTCCCCCCCCCCCAGTCAGTAATACATAACTTCTATTTGTCAGTTGAAAAAGAAGTTGTAGGTATGGAGATTGCGCAAAGAACTAAAAATAGACCTACCATTTGATCCGGCAAATCCCATTACTAGGTATCTACCCAAAAGGCAAAAGTCATTTTACTATGGGGATAATTGCACTCAAATTTTTATAGCAGCACAATTCACAGCTGCAAGGATGTGGAAACCCAAGTGCTCTTCAACAAATGAATGGATTAATAAACTGTGGTATATGTGCCATGGAATACTATTGATATTCAGCCATAAAAATGATGGAGATTTCATATCTTTTATAACAAACTGGATGGATTTGGACACCATTCTCTTAAGTGAAGTATCACAAGAATGCAAAACAGTACTTAATTAAAATGAGTAGATTAACAACTAGTGCTTACGTGAGAGAAAAACTCAATTAGATTCAAGTAAGGGGGAGGGTAGAAGGGGTTGGGTAAATTCCCATCCAGTGGGTGCATTGCATGGGTATATTGCATGCTTCCTGGGTGAAGCATACAACTACAACCAGACTTTAACCTTACAAAAGCAAACTATGTAACCTAATGGTATGTACTCCCATGTTAACCTGAAATTTTAAAAAATTATGCATTGAGAATCCATTTAACCCAGGCTTTCTCAAACTTAATGTGCATTGGAATCCCCTGGGAATCTTGTTAATATGTAGAATATGATTCATACGTTCTGAGGTGAAGCCTGGGGCTCTGTTTCTAACATACTTCCAGGTGATACTCATGCCACTGGTCCATGAGTGGAAAGAGTAGTCTGCTCTCTTCAGTTCAGATGAAGACACTGAAGAGGACTGGGTAAAGGTCAGTCACAGCAAGTTAGCGGCAGGCCAAACTGGGACCATACCACCTGCCCATTTCTGAACTCCGGGCCAAACCCTCCCTCTGTGTGTCATACCTTAGTGCTGACTCTTACTGAACTGGAATGGACTTTGGGAAGTACCCAAGAGATTACTAATAAGCTTTATAGCGTTGGCAAGGCTTTGGGAAGGCAATTCTCACACATCAGTGAAGGCATGCATCAGAACATGATTTATCCCATTTCCCAATTTAGAAACAGTGTCTCTTTAAAATCCTTGAATATAATCTCTAGAAGCAACATATAAAGGAGACTCAATGAATAGAATTAGCAGGTAACTCCTGGAGTTCTCTCCAGAGCTGAGTAGTTAAAAGTAGAAATAACTCACGAAGTAATATGAACTGTATTTTACATTTTAAAAATAATGACAATAGGCTTGGCACCTATAGCACAGTGGTCATGGTGCCAGCCACATACACTGAGGCTGGTGGGTTCGAACCCAGGCCAGGCCAACTAAAATAACAATGACAACTGCAGGCTCGGCGCCTATAGCTCAACCGGCTAAGGCGCCAGCCACGTACACCTAAGGTG
>NW_003852455.1:2470885-2472560 GCF_000181295.1 Otolemur garnettii | reverse complement strand
AAAAAAAAAAAAAAAAAAAATGACAACTGCAACAACAAAAAAGAAAAATAGCCGGGCCTTGTGATGGGCTCCTGTAGTCCCAGCTACTTGGGAGGTTGAGGCAAGAGAATCACTTAAGCCCAAGAGTTGGAGGTTGCTGTGAGCTGTGATGCCATGGCACTCTCGTGAGAGCAATATAGTGAGACTGTGTCTCAAAAAAAAAAAATAATAATGGCAATAGCAGGCAATATAAAGAAACTTGCCATCTCATTCCCAGAGCTCAAAAAGGAACTTGGGACTTCACTCAAGTTTCTTTTTCTAGATTTTTGTCACCTCCAGGGATTTTTAGAAAGCAAAGACTTTGGGTTTCTGTTGTCATTCTTCTAAAGGCTCAATCTTGATCAAATTAAAAAAATATACATACATATATAATGATAATTTAATCAGGACTGATGAGGCGTCAAAAGAACATTGACATTGTAAGATGAATTAGCAGTAACTATTTCTAGCTGACAAATAAGTAAAACTAGCTAATTCTGATATTTTTCCCAAGACATTACTCAAATCTACCAAAGACAAGAGACCCGAGTCTCGATTTTCTTAGCTGGTTAATGGAGATAATAATAATTCCTGACCTGCAGACTTAGCAAATGAGATACCTGTAGTTCTGCAAGATCCTTGCCGAAGTTTGTGGCGCAGCTGAACAAACATTTTTTTTCCCAGCACCTGAGAACCACCTGGGTAACTGCTCAATGAGAGGGACAGGAGGAAGGGAATTGAGGGTGCTAATGAGACAAGATCAGGGGACCCAGATTAAGAGGAACCAAGTGAGATTGCTCTGGGAGTGATGATGGTGGTGAAGGGTGAAGCAAGGTGCTGGCGGCTGCCCAAGTGAGGGAGTTGCAAAGATGAATCAGTCCAGATCCCTGCCCTCCCACCGCAGAAGCCATCCACCCACACGCTTAAAACAACACAGCCCCGCCAAACTCCCCTCACTGCTTTGTCACACGGGTGGAAATGCTCCCCTACCAGGCTTCTCTGCAATGCCAGTCAGACCTTCCCGATCCCCCGCATAGTGCTCTCTTCTGTTGTAGCCAGTATTCACTCAACAGCTGACCTCTGGAGGAGGCCGCATTTATTTTTTGGGGGGGAACCCCCCAAACCAAAGCCTCAGATCCAGCTTCCAAACAGGGAGTGTTCCTCACTCGCGGTGTTGCATAATGCTTGACTTACCACATCTAAAAATGTAGTTACAAACCCTGAAACCCACACCCCAAACCAAACTTTGGAGTACCTTCAGCTCCACAATATTGTGCCTCTGAGCTCCGTATCTGTCTGGGGAGGGAGAGAAAAAAAGTAGGGGGGTTTTGGTTTTCTTTTCCCCTTCACTCCTTGGTCAAAAATGTCAGTGGCCTTGTTCCAAGGCAGGCTTGCAGCTCTGAGTTTCCTTCTGTCCCATACTGTACACCACCTCCTTCTACAAAGGCATGAAAGCAGTTTGCGTAAGGCTGAGCGTTGTGAAAATGGGAGTCTGGCAGTCTCTGCAGAGTCCCTATGAATCAGTAGTGAAACTCCAGATGATCGGCTCGGCACCTATGGCTCAAGCGGCTAAGGCGCCAGCCACATACACCTAAGGTGGCGGGTTCGAATCCCCAGCCCGGGCCCGCCAAACAACAATGATGGCTGCAACCAAAAA
>NW_003852455.1:2447251-2470715 GCF_000181295.1 Otolemur garnettii | reverse complement strand
AAAAAAAAAAAAAAAAAAGAAACTCCAGATGATCATCTGCCCGGCTCAGTTTGTCATTATTGAAATGGGTGGATTCTCACACATGAGCGAGTTTTATTTATTTTTTTAAAGGCAAGCATGAAACAAAGTTTATTGCGGAAGAGAAAGGTAGGCTTACAGAGTAAGAACAAGAAACAGGCTTACGGAGCAAGATAGGTTTGCCACATGAGCAAGGGTTTTTTTTTTGTTGTTGTTCAATAAAGTTTTATCTTTCCAAATATATGGTTGGTTGGACCCTGTTCATGCATCTTCACCAGCAGCTGAGGCATCTCCGCCTTTGGTATTTCTGGTGTAAATTACTTGAGCTCTGTGCTTTGAAACCAGTTTGATAAGTCCTTTACTAAGGAGCTCCTGAAGGGCTGCCCTGGTCAGGGACCCTGGAATCTTCAGTCTCTCAGAGACCACAGCTTATAGTTGGGAACTTCCTTACAGAGTTTGTCGTATGTAGCTTTGTCAAACAAGACTAGGTTGTTGAGTTTGTCCTGAATTTTGCCTTTGGACCACTTCTTCTTTTTGACCTTGCCCCCAGATTCGTTCACTGGGTCTTTGTCTTTCTTGGGCGACTTTCTGGCATCTTTCTTCTTCTTGTCGTCCTTGGGCAGCGTTGTGAAGCTCGGAGAGGAGCTGCCACTACCACAGCCTAGCTAAGATGTCGGACAAAAAGGCCACGTGAGCAAGTGTTAATCATTCAGCAGACTCTTTGTTTGTAATTGACACGTAACAATCATACATATTTATGGGGTGCAGTGTCATGTCTCGTACCTTGTGTAACGATCAAATCGGGGTATTTAGCATATCCATCCTCTCAGACATTTATCCTTTTTTTATGGTGATAATATTAAAAACCTGTCTTCTACCTGTTTTGAAATATATAATGCAATGCTCTCGCTCTCTCTCTCTTTTTTTTTTTTTTGGAGACACAGTCTAGATGGCTAGAGTGCCATGGCATCAGCCTAGCTCAAGCAACTTCAAACTCCTGGGTTCAAGCAATCCTCTTGCCTCAGCCTCCTGAGTAGCTAGGACTACAGTTGCCTGTGGCCACCACAACACCTGGTTAATTTTTCTATTTTTAGTAGGGACAGGATCTTACTCTTGCTCAGATTGGTCTCAGACTCCTGAACTCAAACTATCCTCCTGCTTCAGCCTCTCAGAGGTGGCAGGATTATAGGTGTGAGCCACCATAGCAGGTCACAATATAATATTGTTAACCATAGTCACACTACTGTTAGCAGACATTTATTGGTGGTTATTATAAACGATTAATTTGAGTCACTGCAATCCAACTCATTGCTTGCCTGTGCCAGTTATCATGCATGCAAGAGAAATGCAAAAGACCTCTTGCATCAGTGCCACAGGGTGCTAGATCCTATATACACTGTATTTAACCCATGCATTTTTTTCTCAGTTCTCATATATGGAATATCTAGAGTCTTTTATTCACAGAGGACTTTGCCATTACTTTTCCTATCACAATAGTCACGTGAGAAAAAATATTCTTATTTTTCTGTACTTTTAGGTGTAGGGAAATTGAGAACTAAAGTTAAGCACAGTCAAAGTAGAGGTAGCTCGAAGTAGAATTAATAGTCACAAACTTTAAACTATGCAGATAGAAAGCACCAAGATTCTCCTTTTAATTAATTCATCCATCCATCCATCCATTCATTCATTCATTCAGCACTGGACAAACTCCCTGCCCCAATGAGCTTATTTTTTTGTTTTTTTGCAGTTTTTGGCCAGGGCTGGGTTTGAACCCGCCATCTCCAGCATAGGGGGCCGGCACCCTACTCCTTTGAGCCACAGGCGCCGCCCGTGAGTTTACATTTTTAATAGTGATCACTCTAACAGAAGGACTCAGCCAGGGGTAAATAGAACAAGTTAGCAGTGGAGCCATGAACTATGCCACCAGGTAAACCCTGCTCCATTGAGAGGGCTTCTGACCACCAGGATTTTGACTTTTGTTTACAAAAGCGAGTCCTCTCCTTACACGACTCTAAATAATGTACAAGTGTTAACGTGTCAACCTAGCGATGGTGATGAAATGCAGAGCTATGTAGTATGAGGAAAGGTGAAGGAAGTCTGCCCAACTTGAGGAGGGTGGACTTCAGGGGTCTGTGGGACCATCTCCATTATGTGGTAGACATCATAGGGAAGGGAGAAAAGATTGTTCTGAGTACATACAAAGCATGAACAACCATAAAATTGGTAGAAATCACAGAGTTGCAATTTGGGGTTCAATCTTAGAGTGGTTCAAAGATGGAATGGACGGCTTAGTAAGGTAGTGCGCTCCCTGATATTGGAGGCATCCAGGCAAAGGCTAGATTAACCAAGGGTCAGGTTCATGCCTCAAAGAAGACAGAGGACCACTGAGCTGCTTAACACACTCCTGACCCTGGCTGGTTCTCGTCCTATTCCTGCTACCCTTTGTCTCCCTCAGCATCTCAAAAACAGGGGGACAATGATGGTCTCAGAAAGGGTGCCTTAAATTGTCAAAAGCAGTGTGGTGCCGTCATGTAACCTGAAGAGAAGTTTATATCTTGTCCTCTTTGTCATGAGAGGGCTGAGGGTTCTGTGAACCACTACTGAGCAAATTCAGATATCATTAGTTATGAATACTATTACTACAAATGAAAGGTTGAAACAAACACTTTTTTCTTTTCTGAGACAGAGCCTCAAGCTGTCCCCCTGAGTAGAGTGCTGTGGCATCACAGCTCACAGCAACCTCCAACTCTTGGGCTCAAGCGAGTCTCCTGCCTCAGCCTCCCAAGTAGCTGGGACCACAGGTGCCTGCCACAACGCCTGGCTATTTTTTGGTTGCAGCTGTCGTTGTTTGGCAGGCTGGATTTGAACCCACCACCTTAGGTGTATGTGGCTGGCACCTTAGCCACTTGAGCCACAGGTGCTGAGCCCAGAGTTTCTATTTTAAATCTATCCATGCAGGGGTAATAATTTTTCCTCCTCCACTTTCAAAAGGGACAAGCCAATCTGCTTTTTCTTTCCTGGTCCCTGTCTTTGGTGGCACTGATGAGAAGGCTCACCTTTCGGGCTCATAGCTTCACTTCTCTTGGCTTCCTTCTGGTGCCTCTGCATTCCTGCCTGGCCCTGTCCAATGGAGAGAAAGTCCCAAGCAAGCAGCCCACACAAGGAGAGGCTCCATGACAAGGGGCATGGTGAGAACATTTCGGGGGGCTCAGGACCTCCAGAGCTTGTAGACTGTAGACCTTTGACTTTGTCTATTGTTCCTCTCTCAGTCCTGCAATTTCCTTTCGTGGCCTCTGTTTTGAGTTAATGGTATCCCTCAGACAGGTATGTTCAAGTCCTAACCCTGAGTACTTGTGGATCTGATCTTATTTGGAAAAGGGTCTTCACAGATGTAATTAAGTGAAGATGAAATCATACTGAATCAGGGTGGGACCTAATACAATAACTTCTATCCTTACAAGGAGAGACAAATTTGGAGGCCCACATGGAAGACACAGAGGGAGGCCGGGTGCAGTGGCTCACGTCTGTAATCTTAGCACTCTGGGAGACCGAGGCAGGTGGATCACTTGAGCTCACAAGTTTGAGACCAGCCTGAGCAAGAGAAAGACTCCATCTCTAAAAATAGAGGGCATTGTCAAGGGCACCTGTAATCCCAGCTGCTTGGGTGACTAAGGCAAGAGGATCACTTGAGCCCAAAAGTTTGAGGTTGCTGTGAGCTATGCTGCCACAGCACTCTATTAAGGGTGACAAAGTGAGACTCTGTCTTTAAAAAAAAAAAAAAAGACACAAAGGGAGATAACCATGAGACGACAGAGGCAGAGATTGGAGTAAGATGTCCATAAGCCAAGGAATGCCAAGGATTACAGGCAGCCATCAGAAGTTAGAGGGACAACTAACCCCCAAACTGTGAGAGAATAAGCCTCTTTTGTTTTAACTTACCCCGTTCGTGACAATTTGTTATGGCAGCCCTGGGAAGTGAATGCCACCTTCTATGATCTTACAACTGGAAGGACATTTGTGCAGCTCACAAACTGGGAAGCAAAGGCCCAGAGAGGGACAGCAGCTTGCTCTGGGGCCCTCAGTGAGTTGGGGCTGGGTGTGGGTGTCTGGATTTCTTCCTTGCTCTCTAGGGGCATCTGAGCTTTGGCCGTGATCATGACATCCCTGCTCCAGTGTCTCCAGTGACTCACCTTTGCCTGCCATTCAAGGCCCCGAGGACTCAGGCCCTGGCCTGACTCACACACAAAGAACACAGGCTTTGGAGATCTTGGCAAAGTTTCTTAACTCCTCCAACCCTGAGTCCTTTCCCTCTGCAAAGTGAAGAGACTGGCCCAGACCTGATAACACTTGTAGGATGAAATGCTTGGTACAATCTGAAGCACTTAGCATGGTGTCTGACACATGGTAGGGGCACAATACACTTGCATTCCCTGCCTTTGTCCAGTCATTTAGTGTTCAACACTAGCTGCCTTCTGCATGAGACACTGTCTCTCCCTCTGGACTTGTCTCTCCTGTCTCTGTTTATGGCAATCTGCCCACCCCTCCACTAAGAGGGCCCTGGTCTCTTCACTGTTTTACTACAAGTTAATTTTTTCCTATGAGTTTCCAGAGTGCTGTGTGTTAAGTTCAGCCTTCACTATCTCAGATCAAACTTCCTTTCACCTATGTTTCATCCTCTCTCTAGCCTGCTGAAAGCTACCTCCTCAAGTCCTCTCTGAATCAGTGAATACTGGATGATAAACTCCTTAGGGAGGGGGCCGTGTGTATCCCTTGAGCTCCTAGAGTGGAGAAGCCAGTTAAGTTCATGACTGTGATGGAACAGCTATTATTTTGCTCATTCATTTGCAAAGCGCACCACAGATGTGCCAGGCCCCACATGCCCATAGGGAAGTTCGAACACAAGAGACAAACTAAAACACAGGCTTGCATAGTGGTACCTTCTTTGCTCTCCTTTTGAAAATCTTCAAGTATTTATCACTTATATTCAATCTCATTTGTACTTTGTACTATTTCCTGAGAAATAGGAACTGTTTGAACTCTTATTGTTTTTGAAGTGAAAATCCCAGAGAAGTCAATATTACTGGGCAGAACTGAGAGACTCAATGGGCCACCATCCTTTCAAGGATCTGAGTGGGGTCCTGACCCCTACAGAGATCTTAGTCTCACTGGCAAGGTTGGGTAACAGTCTAGCCACTTTGGGGGCAGTGACAACCATTAATGGGCAGACTTTTCATGAAGGGACCCAGTGAGTCACTGCTCAGTCAGGTTGCAGGGAGAAGTGTTCAGATGGTGAGAGCGGCTTCTGCTCAGTTTATCTAGGAGTCTGTGAAACCCCCAAACATAGCAGCCCTTCATAAAGGGGGAGCAAGTGAGTAACATGAGTTCTATACATGATGTGTTTAAAAGCTTTTGGCTTTATGTTGAGCAGAAGGAAAGTGCCTTGAATTGATTCAGGCCACTTGAGTCCTTGGCTCGGCCACTGAATCACTGCATGGCCACCACGCACATGCGCTGTCAGGCTCTTGGTTTCCTTGTCTGTAAAACCAAGGGAGTTTGACTAGATTATCTAGAAAGGCCTTCCAGTTCTGACAGCCTGTGCTTGTGACAGTCCCGTTATTGTGAAAATAAACACATGGTAGTGTTCATTCCACACACATTTATCAGACATTGACTTGGTGGCTGGTATTATGCTAGAAGCTGGGGTCATAAAGAGTGAGTAAAATATAGTTCCCACCCTGAAGCTCACAGTCTGCTGGGGGAGGCAGAGAGGTAAAGAAAATATTACAATAAGCCAAGTGCGGAGGTAAAGACACACGAGAGCACGGAGAAGGAGTTAGCTACGCCTAGGATGTTGTCCTGGAGAAAGCAGTTCCTGAGCTGGTTCTTTAAAAATGAGTAGGAATCAGCTAGGGGAAGTGGGGCGGGGAGGTCATTCCAGTTAGATGGAACCATAAACAAAGGCAGACAGTGAGGAAACAGTCTCACAAGCATGGGAAGAAGTATAGGCTATTCTCCATTGCTGGAGTATAAATTAGAGGCCAGGAGAGAAGAAAGTTGAGCCTGGAGGGGTAGGCATGTGTGTGGATGTGCTGTGTGTAGGTTAGTGGAGGCTGGAGGTTGCTCTAACTACCTGTCTTTTGCTGGGGTAGCGTCACATCAGGTCTCTGTGGTGTTGAGGAGAGCAGGTGGCTTTGGAAAAATGGTAGAGATTTAGGGTACTCACTGCAGAGAGTGGGCGAGGGAACAGAGACAAAATAAGGGAAAAGATTGCTGGATCGGAGGTGAATTGCTGCTGTAACAAATTAGCACAAACTTGATGTACAAGTTTACAATTCCACATGTTAAAAATCTAATACAGATCCCATGAGGCTAAAACCAAGGTATCTAGTAGCCATATTAAAAAGGCAAAAAGAAATAGGCAAATTAATTTTAATAATATATTTTATTTAATCCAACAGAGCCAAAATATTATCATTTGATATATAATCAACATAAAACTATTTGGGTCTTTTACATTCTTTTTGTCTTACCAAATCTTCAGAATCCAGCTTGTCCTTCATACTTGCGGCATGTTTCAATTTGGGTCAGCTATGTTTCGAGTGCTCAGCAACTGCGTGTGGCCGGTGACGGCCACACTGGCCAGCACAGGCTAGAGTGTGCTATGCCCCATCTCTTTGCACATCTGGCTCTGTCTCATCTGAGTCTCTGCCCAGAACCACCTCCCTGCGCATACTGTCTAACCCAGCCAACTTCCACTCCTAACACTGTTTCCTTTTCCTCTGGGACTTGTCACTAGCTGATATTTTATTAGTTGTTTATTATCCCTCTTCTCACTCATGAGCTATAAATACCACGAAGGCAAAGAAAGACCTATCTGTCTTCTGAGTGCTATGTCCCCAACAACTATGTCACATCCATGGGAGACTCTAAACAAATATTTGCTGAATGACTTTGGAGATTCCAGATTCGTCATTTGTCATCTCTGAAGCCAATATCCAGTGGGTGGGATATTAGAAGAGGGTGGAGATGGAGCTGTGTGCCAGACATAAGGTGGTCCAGAGGAACTGGTCCAAAAGCCTTCTGTAAGCTGAAAGGCTGACTCTCAGAGGTCACGTTTGGGGGTGGGACTCCTGGTTGTTGCATTTCCTTCCAGCTGTGACTTGGCTGTGTGTAGATCCACCCTTCCCCCCGCCCCCCCCTCCAGTTTTATGAGAAACCACCCCATTACGTGGCATTTCTGCCTGCTGCCAGTAGATGGGGCAGTGTCATTACAAAAAAGTAGTCTGCAATTTTCTAACCCACTTCCCAGCTTGGCTTTTCTGATGTTCTGTTCTGGAACTGCTCTCTCTCTGTCTCAAACCTGTAGTGTGGACTCATAAATGATGCCGCCATGGCTTCTCAGCCATTTGCCTAACATCAGATATAAATGGTGCTACCAGCTGTCCCTGCTGAAGAAATGTGCCTCAGTTTCAGTGTACGCTTTCAGCGGGGGTGGCCGGCTTCTCCATAAGGTGAGGCAGTCCCCGAGGCTGGCCCAGGCCCAGGCCCCGAGGAGACAGTGGGTTCTCTTCCTGAGTGTGAGCACAGGCACAGAGTGTGACTCACACACTGGGGTGTTGACAGTGGCCTAGAATCTTTGTGTTGTCCTGAGATTGAAAACAAACTTATTAAGAAGGTGGTCAAGGAGTACACCGACAATAGGAGCTGCTCTGTGGGTCTGTGCATCTGGCTGCTGCTGAGAAGCCTGGCCCACCAGGGAACTCCTCCCTGCCACTGTGGTCCACTGGTTTCCCTGCCACCACATAAAGCACAAGGTGGTATGTCTTGCAGAGGTGGGACAGCTTTGGACCCCTAAGCCATCTGGAAATATAAACCACCAAAACATGACTTCTGCTTAGGTAGAATTTAGATCTGAGATTACGGACCAGCTGAAAGTCACTTAGCACAGGTTAATTCAGTGGTATGTTTTTACCAGAGCTTTTTGTTTTTTGGAGCATGACTGTCTACTGAGGCTTCCTCAAACTATGGCCTGCGGGCCCCATGTGGCCTGACTAGGACATTTATCCAGCCTGCCGGGTGTTTTTGCCACCACTGCCTGTCTTGCTTAGCAGCTGACTCGTCCAGGGGCCTGCAGTCTGGCCCTCAATGGTCTGAGGGACAGTGAACTAGCCCCCTGTTTAAAAAGTTTGAGGACCCCTAGTCTACTGCATTATCACTGCAAGATATTCCAGAAATTTGAGGAGTTAAGTTGGTTTAAATGGCTTATTGTAGTCCTACTACCTCATTCTAATACTGTCTGGTAATCTTACATTAACATCACTGCAGGTGAGGAGGAAGGCACTGTGGCTTTGATTAAAGGACACAATAGGGAAAAGGCCATTTGTTCCCCTCAGAGACTAGGAAGGCCAAAAAGCTCCATCACGAAATTTTCTTCTTTCATTGTTTCAATCCTTAAACTCCGTCTGATCCTGTTTACATGCCTACATTTTCATGCTTCTATAATTTTGCTGTTCTCTATATCTGGAAAGCCCTTCAGTCTTTTCCTATTTAGAGAAATCCTGTTCTCTCTTCAAATGTCACCCTCTCCAGGAAGACTTTTCTGATTTGCACGGTCACAATGAAACTTTTCTTTCGGTTTCTCATAGCATTTAGTCCACTCTGTCTTCTTCTTCACATGCACTTCTCATTAAGTCAACAAACATTTATTGAGTGCCCATTGGTACCACACATGGGAGATACAGGGTTTTTTCATAGAGCCTACATTCCAGTGGAAGCTCAGAATCGGGTGGAATTTACATTCCTCATTGGACTGGGAGCTTCTTGGAGACAGTAATGGGACCTGCTCCTAGATCAGGGCCTTGAACTGAAAGGTAACTCAGAGAAGTTAGTTACACTGAAACTCATCACCAACAACTCTGAGAAAATTGGGTTAGATTCAAAAGAAGATTAAAAGTTAGCAAAGGTAGAGGGTTAAGGAATTTCCAATAGTGGCCACAGTGGTTCTGGCATGATAGCGGGAGACGTGAAGTCTCTAGTGGACTTGGGCTTATGGAGAGAGACCACTGTCCTCCTCCAAGACGAGCCTGGGAGTTCGATCAGGACCATCCAGGTATTTATCACACATTGCAGCTAGAAGTCTTAGAAGTCTTTTTGATTTGACTGAGCAGACATAGAGGCAACCAAGTTGTTTCAAGGGCCCAGAAATGAGTTATTAGCCAAGGGTCAAACTGGTCAGATGACTATAACTATACTGTCCAGTTGGCACCTGAGAAAAGGAGGACTGATGCAATTATCACTCCCATGGGAGGATGCCAGGCATCATTTGACACTCATATTAAAAATGTCATTTGAATTTTTACTAGGAATTCTCATCCAAAACAGGCCAATGATATAAGAAAACCAAATGACTGGCCTGCCAAAGTAAACTGAGTTCTAACCACACACAAGCACGACTTAGAAATTGTATATATCGCAGTAAACTGCTCTACTCTGAAGCCTGACAGGAGGACTGGGTACTGGGGAGGGGGGATTGGAGCAGGAAGCACCTTATTTATTGACTATATATTATATTGTTCACTCCAGTCATCTTACCACTCACCTCACTTTTCACCATCTGCTGCTTAGTTGTGAAAATGGGTTCTATAACCTAATACAATTCTGAAAATAAAAATATTAAACAAATCCTAGGCAGTGCCTGTAGCTCAGAGGAGTAGGGGGCTGGCCCCATATGCCAGAGGTGGCGGGTTCAAATCCAGCCCCAGCTAAAAACTGCACTAATAATAATAATATATATATATATATATATTTTTAAACAGATCCAGTCATTCTTAGAGAGCTGTCACACAAGGAAAAAAAAAACACTATTTTCTCAACGTTTCTGCGCAGGAAATTATAGTCTACAATCGCATCTTCCACTACCTCCCCCAGAAGTTTCGATCTAGACATACATTTATTCAGTGAGTCGAAGCTCTGCCTAGGGGTGGAGTGTCACAGTTCAGGTTCCTTTTGCTGTGGGGTAACCCCAAATCCTGGTGGTTTCTGCAGAGGAAAGAGACGCTGGTAAAATTGGGATGCGATTGCCTGATTGGATCGGTCCCCGTCCTTTCTCCGCCAATGGCTGCAACTGGGTCCCTTTAAGAGACCAGAAATTTGCCCGGCGTTGGAGCCCGAAACGGATCCTTTTCTCTGCTCCTCCCCTGTCCCAGCGCGGCGAATGGTTCGCGCCGGCCTATATTTACCGGAGATCTTCCCCTCGGACGGCAAGGATGTGAGGCGGCCGAGCCGGCCACTGCTCGCTGCTCCGGAGAGGGCGCGCTGCAAAGGCGGGCAGCCGACCTAGGAGAGCCCGCGAGTGGAGTTGGATACCCCAGAGAGAAGAAATGAGGTAGCGGTGGTTCCCAGAGCGGACCATGGGCACGTCCCGCCAGCGGAGACCAGCGGTACCTTGGCCAAGCCAGCCCGGACAGTGAGGCGACCGAGCGCGAGTCCCCGGGGTCTGGCCAGAGCGGAGATGCAGTGAGCCAAGCGGGACTGCTGTGCGGGGCCCGGCGCGGCCAGCCGGACCTGCCATCTGACCGCACTTTGGGCAGGCTGCTGATTCTGGGACCAGCCCAGCTTAGGGGCTCTCAGTCTCCAACACCCCTTGAGGGTGGAGAACACTGGCCCTGGGGCACACTTACCGAAGAGTTCTGGCGATTTCTGGCCCCAGGCCGGGGGGTTGTGAGTGTGTCAGGGGCCCCTTTTCACGCTTGCTGGGGAGTCCCTGAATATTCTCGCACCATCCCAGGTGCTTTCGATGGGGCTCCCTTTATTTATTTGCACGCAACGCATCTAGCGTCTAAGACATTTTGCTCCACTCTCGTTCCCTCTTTCTCTCCTTTTGCTGCTTGCCTGAGACTCTGCCCTCGTCCTTGGCCAGGCTGGGGTAGTTCTCTCTGTGTGTGTATGTGAGAGAAAGAGAGAGAGAGAGCGCGGGCTTTCCCCCTCCCCCATTTTCTTCTCTTTTAAAAATTCTACCCCCACCTCCGGCGGGATTCTTTCTACACTATTTATCCTCTCCTCCCAACTCCCTACCACTGGGTCGCTCCTGGCTGAGTTTTATTTTCCGGTCTTCCCCGGGCCAAGCCCGGGCCGAGGCGGGTGGCTCAGCCGGGCTCGCATCCGGCGCTCCGCCGCCGCCGCCCAGTTGTGCCGGGGCGCCCTTCGGAGATGCTGCCGTGGAAGAAGCACAAGTTCGAGCTGCTGGCCGAGGCGCCGCCGCGGCAGGCGTCCAAGCCCAAGGGCTACGCTGTGAGCCTGCACTACTCGGCGCTCAGCTCACTGGCGCGGGCTTGCCCCGAAGGCGCGCTTAGCCGAGTGGGCAGCATGTTTCGCTCCAAGCGCAAGAAGCTACACATCACCAGCGAGGACCCAACTTACACCGTGCTCTACCTGGGCAACGCCACCACCATCCAGGCGCGCGGCGACGGCTGCACCGACCTAGCCGTGGGCAAGATCTGGAGCAAGAGCGAGGCCGGCCGTCAGGGCACCAAGATGAAGCTGACGGTGAGTGCGCAGGGTATCCGCATGGTGCACGCTGAGGAGCGCGCGCTGCGCCGGCCGGGCCACCTCTACTTGCTGCACCGCGTCACCTACTGCGTGGCGGATGCACGGCTGCCTAAGGTCTTCGCTTGGGTGTACCGACACGAGCTAAAACACAAGGCAGTGATGCTGCGCTGCCACGCTGTGCTGGTGTCCAAGCCCGAGAAGGCGCAAGCTATGGCCCTGCTGCTCTACCAGACATCAGCCAACGCGCTGGCGGAATTTAAACGCCTCAAGCGGCGGGACGACGCGCGTCACCAGCAGCAGGAGCTGGTGGGCGCGCACACCATCCCGCTAGTCCCGCTGCGCAAGCTGCTCCTGCACGGACCTTGCTGCTACAAACCGCCGGTGGAGCGCAGCCGCAGCGCGCCCAAGCTCGGCTCCATCACCGAAGACCTGCTCGGCGAACAGCAGGAGCAGGAGCTGCAGGAGGAAGAGGAGGAGGAGCAGCCGGTGGGCTGCCTGGAGGAAGAGGAGGACTGTGCGGGGGAGGGTGACCCAGGACAGGAGGAGGCCGCGGCGCAGCAGGCGCTGGTGGTGGCCATGCACTTAGAGTGCGGGGACTTGCTGGACACGCTGGAGAATGGCCGCGAGGAGGCGCTGGGGGGCGGCGGGGACTTGTTGGGTCCAGGAGCTGGGCCTCCACCTCTGCCGCTGGGCAGCGCCTCCGACATGAAGGCCGAGCTGTCGCAGCTTATTAGCGACCTGGGCGAGCTCAGCTTCGGCAACGACGTGCGCACCCTGCAGGCCGACTTGCGGGTGACGCGCCTGCTGTCGGGCGAGAGCACCGGCAGTGAGAGCTCCATCGAGGGCGGGGCCCCAGACGCCACCCCCGCCACCGTCGGGGACTCGCCCGGACCCACCGACAGCGCCAGCTCGGACGAACCCCATTCGGGCTGAACTCCCTGCAGACTCTTCTGTACGCCCCCGGCCGTCTGTGGTCCTGACCACCTCCCTATCCCCCGCCCTCCCCCAGGAAAGGGGAAATGGGGCATGTGAGGCTCTGACCTACACTTAGGCGCAGGTCGAGAATTCCCCCTGGCTGCTCCCCTCTTCCTTCGCCCCAACCCTTTAGATTCTGTTTGAGGCGGACTCAGGTTGCGCTTGGGGATGTGGGGAGATGTAAGAGAGGGGAACACCCTTGAGGAGGGAGAGACCAGCCTTCTGGTGGCGGGGTGGGGGAGGAGGATGAAGGAAGGCCGGCAGGGCTGAAGTTAGCAAGTCTCCCCTGCTGGCCAGTTTCCTGTTTGTGGGGCAGCTGAGGCCTGAGGAGGAGGGGTTAACTTCCTCCCCCTGCCCCCTGGGAGTGGCCTTGCACTGTCATTGACATGTCATTGAAAAAAAAAGAATTTGCTCTCAACAACTTTTGAGACTTCAATGCCACCCTTTTGCTGTTAGTTCTCCTCGGTGCAAGAGCTTGGGCTGTTTACCTCCAGACTCAAACCCTTGAAATTCTGCCAAATTCCTCAAATAACTGTTGGGGTGGGGGGAGATGAAAGAAAGTTGCATTTTGTTTACAGTTAAATACATCTAATATCTGGAAAAGGAGTTTTCCTTTAGAAACACACACACACCCCCTTTCCTCTTGCCCAGAAGGTCTCACTCCATGATACTGTGTAAAATATTTTTGCACTGTTGTGAAGTATTTTTGACATCTTTATTTTGTACATAACTGTGTTCTCAGAGCCGAGTGTTTATATCTTTTGCTGTGCAAAAGAAACATGTAAATTGTTGTTCAGTTGTATATACAGAAATGTGTATAAAACATTTTGTTATTTTTTAAAAGTAGCACTGTTCCGGTTCTGTTTGCACGGCAGGGGGGGAGAGAATAAAGAGGAAAATTTGCCAGAATAGGTGAGCCTCTGAAACTGCTGCTGGGGTTGGAGAGGACGTGTCCAGTCCTGGGATGGTGTAGGACGACAGTGTTTGGCCTTTGCTGGGCTTGGAGAGAATTAAGGAAGGGGATTCACTTTATGCATATGGACCTCTGCAACTCTGGGCCCGGTGTCAGGGGTCAGCCTTCTCACCATATCCCATATTCTCACTTACAAAGTTGTGCGAGTGCGACTTCTTCTGGTCTCTGAGTTAATTTTTGGAGAGGCCAGGGTGAATTCCATTTTCCACCTGTGAGATTATTTATGGAGGAGTGACTTTCCAGGTCTGCTGAGGTTTTACCACTTCCTTCTGTGGGTCACACTAACAATCAAGTATAAAGATACCACATAATCTTTTTCTTTATAAACAGCCAAGGAGCTTCAAAGATGAATTAGAAACCCAAAGAAAGTCCCCATGGGGCTCCCTTAAGAGCAGGACCATCTCTGTTTTTCCTGGGAGGAAAACCAAAGAGAGAAAAGTTGACAAGTTCCAATCATGGTGCGAATGAGTCATGGTGCAGGTGGGGTGGTGGATGGGCAGCGGACAGATCCCATTTCCTTCCCTTCCACAGCCCAGCATGACCCAGTGGGGGAGTGGTGTGGAGGTCAAGGCGGAGAGGAGCTATTAGCACTGGGTCCTGGTGTGCATGTTTTAGTGTTTTCATGCTTTCTGTGTGTTTGTTTCTGTTGTAAACTCCAAACAGATGTCTCTAGTTTGGCTACACCCCATCAGCTGGAAGTTGTAATAAGATGCTGCCAAAACTGTGCCTTCTGCAAATTATATTTTCCCTTTGCCCCTTTGGGCCTCTTTTCCTGTCTTGCAGAAATGGATCTCATTCCTGGCCTTCCCTAGTGTCTTGAGGTCACTTTGCTTTGTTTTCATCCTACATATGCTCTAAGCAGCTAGACCCAGAGATGCTAAGGAGCCTGCAATTCGCAGGAATCAGAGGAAGGAAAGTTAATGATTTTCTTCCTAACTGATGGGAGGGTGTCAGGCATACGACTATTTAAAAAAAAAAAAAAGGAAAGGGGGGAGTAGGAAATATTTTTTTAAAAATTCCATCTCTTCTTAAGGGCTTTAGGACAAGGTCCAAGCCTTGAGTCTATTATATTTTGATTTGGTTGAAAGTTCTTCCTCTCTCTGCCCCAGATATGCATCATTGGATAACATTTAAAAACTTGCAGATTGAGAGAGGTCAGCAGAGTCAAATCCTGGCCTACCCACCTGCCCACGTGGATGTGCCTTCTACTCTGGTGCCCTACCTGATCAGAAGGCAGCTCTGTGGGCCATCTCTATCCTGTGTGACTACATTTCACATTTCAAATTATTTCTTCACATTGCCAAGTTCCTCTGCTGTTTGAAACTGATGAAGAGATAAAACAGTAAAGATAGATGGCTAATACTTGGAGGTGGGGCAGGGTCTTTGTGTCTTCATTCTTATTCAATTTATGTGTCCAATGAGAATGCCAGGGTTGGCTTTCATCCCTGATGAATGAGTGTATGGTGATTGGTCAAAAGCTTCAGGCAAAGAACTGTAAACCAACACCATCAATAGGCAACTGTCTGTTTAATGTTTGATTATTTCTCTTATTTGATTTATAAATAGGTAGGGGGTTTGAGGGTTGAGGAGGTGGAAAAGAAAATAAGCTGGCTGCAAAAGAACCTGCTCCACCCACAGCCTGCCCCAGGCCCTCCCCGTCTCCTCTGCTTTTTGGCTTTCATCCCCACTGCACCTGAGGGCTCTGACTGATGTAATTCTAGAAGAGATTCGAAGGTGATACATGATTCACTCTTTCTTATGTCTCAGTCTTCCAGGGATGATATCACTAGAGCAAAAAGAGATGTTTTGAATGAAAAAAGAAATTAAAAAACCTCAAAAAACTAATTTGCTCCTGGCACTTGGAGGGAAGTGTGGCATGACCACAGCAAAGCTAAGTAGTTCAATGAAATGCACATTCCAGAAGCACCTGAAGTCTGGTTTGCTCATCGCTTTTAGCTTTTCCTTCTTGCAAGGTGAGGCTCGTGTTTCTCCTTGACGTAACCTGATGTTACTTTAAATGCACTGAGACGCTCTCACATTCTTTCCCAGCCTAAGTAACCCTGCGAGTCCAACAATGTGGCATGGACTGTGAGAAACAGAGTGACTTCCCGCGGCAAGAGAGGTGTTGCAGGGCGGGAGGCGGGAGTCTACAGATGGGGTGTTTATCACCTCTCGGGCAAATATTCCATGTTCACTTCTACAGTTTGTTGTGGATGTTGAGGGGGAAGGCAGGAGGAGTGATGGTGTAAAATAAGCAATATTTTGCAATTATTACAGTGTGAGAGAACACCCCCTTCATACACACAAATGTTCCTCCCTAAAGAAAACATCCCTCTCACTGCCCCGCAGTCAGGAGAACTGTAGATTTTAAACAAATTAGAAAGGCTCTGTTTTACTGAGAAAGCATAATTTCCTGCCAGGGGACAGAGCTGTTTTTGAAGCTTCTGCTTCTGAAAGGAGAGAGAACTGGCTGGTAGACTCTAACCCTGGCACCACATTGGAGATTAAAATAACTCATCAGAGTCACTGAGAATCACGAGAAACATAAAAATTCTGTTAGGAGCAAGTTGTCCTCTTTTCGAGCAGGATTTAGTAATTTAATAAGCAGCACTCTTTCCTTTGTGTGGTATGCATCAGTAGCCCTAGCATCTGGTGGTAAGTGATGCGTGACAGAGCAAGAGATGTGTGTGGACTGCTGTGGCTAGGGGCCATGGCTGACACTCGGAAACGGCTCAGGGCTCCAGGCAGGCAGGAGGGCTGTGGGCCCCAGGGCACTCTGCACTCTCTGCTCCAGGCTTTATGCACATGGCCACTGTCCTAGCCTGTTTGGTGTTGCTAGAAAAGGACAGCTCAAGTCACGTCATTGATTGATTGACTGACTGAGACAGGGTCTCACTGGGTTATCCAGGCTGGAGTGCAGTAGCACCATCATAGCTCGCTGCAACCTCAAACTCCTGGGTTCAATTCATGCTCCTGCCTCTGTTTCTCCAAGTGCTAGGATTACAACCATGAGCCACCGTGCCTGCCCTGAAACTGCGTTATTTATTTAAAAAACAGGTTTATTTGTCTCCCAGATCTTCAGGCTGTACAAGAAGCATGGTTCTAGCATCTGCTTCTAGTGAGGGTCTCAGGAAGCTTCCCTCGTAGCAGAAGGCTAAGTGGAGCCACATGTACAGATCACAGGGTGAGAAAGGAAGCACGAGGGAATCAGAGGGACCAGGCCCCTTTTAACAACCATCTCTGGAAGGAACTAATGGAGGGAGAACTCACTCGTTCCCAAACACCTCCCAGTAGCCCCCACCTCCAAAATTGGCATCAAATTTTACCACGAGATTTGGAAGAACACACATCAAAACTATAGCAGCCTCATCTGGATCTGGCTTTACTGTTAGCTGGGGCCTTTTCTGTCCCTACTGGCTTATCCCTATTCATAACCCCCCAGTGTCCCTATGATCAAACCCTCCACTGCTGGCTCTGAAGTGATTCAATCTGGACAGTGTTGACTAACTACCAGTTTGGTGGCTTGACTGGCTACATGGCCCCAGAGTAGGGCTCTCCTTTTCTCTCTCTTGGGGTGTTCAGGGGCACTAGCAAAGGTCCTGTTTCTAACCCTCATGGAGAAGAGTTAGAAACAGGACCTTGGCACATCCCCCACGGCACTTCTTACAGTTTCCTGCCTTCCTCTTCATCTCTCTCCCATCCCACTTCCTCCTATTCACACATCATATCCCTCTGGCTTCTCCTAATGCCTACCTGGTCCTGGCTTCATTTCTCCTCCTTTCCATAAACCCAGCTAAGACTTTAAATCTTCCCGAAGAACAGATAGCCCGAACTTTAAGGGAAAAACAAACCATGCACATCAGCATCAGACAGCACCAATCTTGCATTTCAGGTCATGCTCTGTCCCTGGCCCACCACTTAGAAATGAACAAACTGAGGCACCGAGGGTGATCTCCTGCCTGTCACACAGGAGGGACCACAACCGGGGGTCCAAACTCCCAAGCTGATGCTCTCTTCACATGTCTCTGGTTTTTGTAGCTTATAAACAGAGTTTTACTTATTTCTTTATTTTTTTATTGAGACAGAATCTCACTCTGTTGCCCTGGGTAGAGTTTTGTGGTGTCATCATAGCTCACAGCAACCTCAAAATCTTGGATTCAGGCAATCCTCTTGCCTCAGCCTCTAAGTAGCTGGGATATAGGCACCAACCACCACGCCTGGCTAGTTTTTCTATTTTTAGTAAAGATGGGGTCTCACTCTTGCTCAGGCTGGTCTCAAACTCCTGAGCTCAAGCAATCCATCTGCCTCAACCTCCCAGAATGCTAGGATTACAGGCATGAGCAGATTTTTAACTTTGGGATGGCAGGAACTGGTAGTTGAATTTTCCCTTTCTTTCCCCTATCTATAGTACACCATTCATACATGGCAGATGCTTGATGATAAATATTGTCAGTGCTGTCCACCAACACCCATTCCCCACACAAAGTGTCAATGAATATGTTCTGGATGCACAGTGCTAGAGGTGAAAGAGTCAGGTGTCTGTCTCCTTCACGGTACGTGGGGTGGTGGCCTGCAGAGGAACTTGGTCTCCTCTTGCTTCCATCCTTGGGATCTGGTCCGGTGAGACCCCGCCCTAGAAGAGCAGGTCTAGTTGAGGGTTGGGGAGTTTTTCCCATTGCATCACCATTATTAATCATCTGTGCCCTTCCTGGTTGGCTGAATTCATCAAGGATAGGCATGTGTCTTAGGCATCTCTGATTCACCACACTTAACCCAGGGCCTGGCACCTAGTAGGTACTCAGGAAATGCTAAGGAGGGAGTAAGGAGTGATTCCATTCCAGGATGGGAGAACAGGTCTGATCAAGCTCAAGTCATTGCCCAGGTGAAGGAACTAAGGACTTAAGGATATATACGTATATTTGGTAAGGAAGTAAGACTGGGATTCACACAACTGCTGAACTGTACATGAACTAGATTCAATTCTTAAGATTCTCCTTGATACTTCTCTGGCCTTCTAGGGAGTGGTGGGTCGGGTTTGGAGAAGGATGGCTTATTTGGACTTGGCTTTGAATAGAATTGGAGTCTCATCTCTGCTCACCTCAGCCCCAAGGTTATTGTCCAGATCTCTCTAATTTATGCCAAATGAAGACTCACACAAGGTGGTGTGGCAGAAAGCCTGCAAGAAGAGACCCTCAGCATATGACCCAGTCCGGTCACTTTCCCTCTCTAGCCTTAGAATCCTCACAGGTAAAGTGGGTGGGCTGGATCAGATAAGAGCAAGACTTTTACTACTAATATTCTGATTTGAAGAAGCAAAGGCTGAGGTCAAGTATTTTTCTGCCTTTCCCCATTCCCTAATGGGACAGATCAGAAGAAACACTGACTATGAGCCAGAAAGTATCCAGGGCTCTGGGGACAGAGCTTATCTTTAGGATCTACCATGCCTGGATCCTTACCAATGTCTGGTTCAGAAGTGACATTCCCTTGGCCAAGCCAGGAGTTACCTGTGAGGTATCTCTTTCACTACTTCAAAACATTATGAGTCCTGAAATGAGGACTGTCACTGAAGCTAATGGCCAAGTTAGGGTCCAGAGAAGAGAAATGATTTGCCTAAGGTAATTCAGCAAGTTGGGACCAAATTTAAGATTCCTGACTCCAAGTCGTGCACTCTTTCCTGAGTCCTTTGGTCTGGGGATAAGTTAGTTTGAAGGCAACCCAGATAGCATCCAAGGAAACATGGCAGTGTCCTCTTAGAAACCCTCAGCATAATGCAGGGAGCCCCATTGCCCTGGAGATATGAGCCAGTTGTATGTGTGTGAAACTCTGGGCTCTCTCCTTCCTATACTGTTTGCCTCCTTAAACTCTTGTTCCTCCAGCTAGAGTGAATATCTCAAACTCTTACCTAAATAAGATTTTCAAGGATTTGGCATTTTCCAAGAGTCTTGAATATTAAAAGTCTTTGAGATCTAAAAGACAAAATATTAACAGTATTTCAGGTGCCATGACAGGTTAGGGTAGACAGTAAGAAATATTTTGGTTTGGGGAGTACGTCTCATAACATTATAGATGTTCTTCTAGCACCATAAGCCACATTCCTAACATTTCCACTCTTGCAGCTGAACTCCTGCACAGAGAAAGAGAAAGTGATGTTTCCAAGGTCACATGAGCTCAAGGAGGGAGGGTAGATTGGGCCACTGGGGCCTGCATCAGCACACTCAGTTCTGTGTTCCGGTTCAGAGCTTGTAAATGATTCCTGGCACCATCTATAGATCTAGAAAACCATCAGCAGTTGCTTCTCCACAGCCTCCCTGGAGCCTTCCCCTGCAGAAAAACCTGTCTTAACCTTTGCATGTCAACTCGCCCTAGTGGCCCTGATTCCCAGGGAAAATCTTCGCTGGTGCTCACTACCTGATTCCCAGTAGAGGAGCTCATCCCTTTAAAAAAGCAGCATGTGGGGCGGCGCCTGTGGCTCAAAGGAGTAGGGCACCGGCCCCATATACCGGAGGTGGGAGGCTCAAACCCGGCCCCGGCCAAAAACTGCCAAAAAAATAAAAATAAAAAAGCAGCATGTGATTTGTGCCTAGAGCAAACCACACTGCTTGTCTGAAAGACACACCAGGGTGTGTGTGGTCCTTCCTCTCTTACATCTGCAGCAGCTGCTGGTGGTGAAGGAAACTTGCAGAATCCATGGCCGGTCAGACTCTGTCACTGTCACTGAAGCTAAGGGCCAAGTTAGGGTGTTCACACGGATGAGATCAAAATGGGTTTCAGTCATATGTTCAAATCTGCCTTTCCAATCCTCTGACTCAGGTCCTAGCAAGTGTCCAGTGTTAACTAACAATTAAGGACCTGGCGGACTAAGGTGGGGGTAGGGGAAGTATTCCTGTGGGCGAGGCTGTAAGGAGCATCTTGAAACCATTTCTCTTTGACCTTGGGCAGGTTTCCTTGTGGCACCAGTTCTTCCAGTGAAATGGAGATAGTAATACCTAATCAAACTCTTTTTCAGGTTGTTTCAGGCTAAAAAAATCTAAATATTGATAAGTAAATGCTTTGTAAAGTCCAGGACAGGAAAGGAGTGGTTGTTGCTAGAATATTGAGATTGAAATAACACAGTCCAGCCAAATGAGCCTCTGGGGCTCCTTCTGACCCCCAGAGTAAAATGTATCCGTGGACAGGGAAATATTCCATGGAACATATTCTAGGGCCCAAAGAGGAAAAACCTGCAAAACCAAGGAAGTTTATTAAAAATAGGAAGCAGGAGGTGGGCATTTAAATGGCACACTTCATGCAGAAATACTACACATTGCAAGCTGACTTTCATCTGAAGTGCGTGGTGTCCACGTGAGCTGCATGACCATCTCCAGCCCAGTCTCCTCCCTCAGCCGCTCGCAGGAGGGCATGGTGGCTGCCCTGTGCTCTCTGGCTGCATTTTATTTGTTTTGCATAATGGGATTCTTTTTGTCAGCATGTGATTATTAGCCCAGGTCGGTATTGCTGGTGTGATTAATGTTCTACACACACGCATATGCGTGCACACACACACACCTCCTCCAAAAACTTTCCACAAATATTTGCAATTGTGATTTCATTAACTTCTCAAATAGATGTCCCTGAAATTGGATGCAGGTCCTCTCAAAGTAATTCTTTAGATGGGTTATTTTCTAGAAATGTAGAGGTTCTGAGGTTTTCCCTGGAGATGTATGTAGACAGAGTACACACAAGAACACTTAGAGGCCTCTTGTCCTCCTAGAATGGAGATGTAAGTGTATGTGTGTGTTCCTGTAGGTGTGCCTGGGACTGTGCTCAAGGGCGAATATGAGCTGTACTGTAAACTCTAACTGTTGTGTTTGGCATCAGCATGAAGTGATCAGTGAAAACTCACAGCGCAATGAGAGAGTTATGCTGATCTTTCTAGATTTCCGCCAAGAAAAACTCCAAATCACATCACCCTGACCTTTCCATTGTGCTCTGAGTTTTCTTCTTCATTCTTTCATCATAAAATGTCCTTAAACTAATCAAAACCACCAATTCCCTTCGGGAATGCTCTATGTTGCTACAGACTCTGGTCCAAAGTGGCCCAATGCTAGGACAGCTATAGATTCCAGTTTGCTCAGGACAGTCCTTGTTTATAGCCGATGTCCTCCTGTAATTATAGTGGAGCCATCTTCTGTTCTTAAAGTGTCCTAGTTTGAATGATAAATGATATAGTTGCCCACCTGTAACCAAGGCAACTTTGACCTGTACATGTCTTTATTCATTTCCATTTTGTCCTTACCTGAAGACATATTTACAATGTATTTACTGGGCGCCAAGCACTGTGCTGGGTGTGGAGTGAGGTGGGAGAGTGTGAGGTGGGTGTGGAGTCGGTGGATGAGATGGGAGGATGGAGGATAGTGCTCCTTGCTCTTACAGGGCTCAAATGCAGCAGAAAGGCCAAAACATGTAACACCAATGAAACCTAAAATGAGATATTAGGAGAACAGAGAAGGGGCAGCCAGCCAACCCAAGGGAGAAAGGGATGATCCTAGAGATTCTCCAAAAAAGATCATCCTCTTCATCTATCAAAGTAATTCTCCTCAAAGCCTCTGACAGTAATAAAGCATACTTCTCCAGAACTTTTTTGATAGATGTGGGGTAGGTGTTTTAAAAATCTGTCTGTAACCTCACTCCAGCCCTATACTTCTACAGGCCATTTCAGAAAAACATTCAAGTTTTCTTTCTCCTTGGTCCATTTCTTAAAATACAAACTGGATGACCCGAAGGAATAGAACATGGTGGGTATAATTAAATAGAGTAAAGAATAGTAGCTTCCTTTGTTGTGTGATTGATCAGGCTGAAGTCGCAGAGGTACACTAGCAGTCAGAATGTCTTGGAAGAGGAGGTCTATAGCTCTCTCAGGCCAGCGATCCTAGTTTATTTCTTACTAATTTATATACCCTAACAATAAAGCATTCTGCACATATACACATAATCTTAAATTTTACAGTACGATAAAGTTATAGGAAAGTCACGAGCCTTATTTATCTCTTTTTGCTTTAAAGAACAAAGTATTCATCTGTAAAGGACAGAAGTAATCTTTAACTTAGCAGCACAATAAACTTATATTGATTTTCCGCTACTCAGGTCTCTTCCAGGAAATTCTTGACCACAGCGTGCTCTGTTTTCAATGCCTGCCTCCCACTAGATTAGTTTTTCTAATCTCTCCGGAGGGTCTTCAAAGGAATGTTCCTTCCTGCAGACCTTGAGATAGTTTCAATCAAGAACAAAGTTGTGGTAGCCTTTAATGTGGCTCAGCTACATTCTTTCCCATAGTCTTACTGGTTTGACATGATATGAGTGTATTTCCCACTGTGAGATTTCAGTATGAATACTTTTGGTTGTCAGGGAGATGTTTAGGGACCCAGGCTCCTTCTACATTGGAGCTCTACCATTTCCTAGAGCAAGAGTCATGGGTCTACCAGCTGTTTTTGTATATGAAGTTTTATTAGAGGCACAATCATGCTCCTTTACATACATAATACCGATGGCTACTTGTACACTACAACAGAAATGCTAAGTAGTTGTGACAAACACTGTATAGCTCACAAGCCTGAAATATTTATTATCTGGCCATTTACAGGAAAAGTTTGCTGATCATTATTCTAATGTCTTAGAATTCTCTCTGGGTTATCCGCCTCTGGCCAGAGAACGTTGTCCAGTCCATAGAGGATGAGTGTGTACGATCACTTAGGAAATTTTTTTTTAATTGAGTGGTAACTATGTACATTAATGCACTTCTGGGGTACAGTGTGGGGTTTTCACCCACAATCTGAAATACTTGCATCAAACTGGTTAACATAGCCTTCATGTCATTTTCTTAGTTATTGTTTTAAAACGTTCACATTCTACTCTTAGAAAGATTCACTTGTACCCTTGTAAGATAAACCTCAGAAGTGATCCCTCCAATCCTCC
>NW_003852455.1:2409476-2446763 GCF_000181295.1 Otolemur garnettii | reverse complement strand
CCTTTTCTCCACATCCACGCCAGCATCTCTGGTTTTGGGATTTTGTGATATGGGCTAATCTCACTGGAGTTAGATGATATCTCAAAGTAGTTTTGATTGCATTTCTCTGATGATTAAGGATGGTGAGCATTTTTTCACATATCTGTAGGCTGTAAGCCGATCTTCTTTAGAGAAATTTCTCTTCAAATCCCTTGTCCACCCTGAGATGGGATCACTCGTTTTCTCCTTGCTAATACGTTTAAGTTCTCTATGGATTCTGGTTATTAAACCTTTGTCGGAGACACAACCTGCGAAAATCTTCTCCCATTCTGATGGCTGTCTGCTTGCCTTACTTACTGTGTTCCTGGCTGTGCAGAAGCTCTTTAGTTTGATCAGGTCCCCACTTAGGAAATTTTAATGGGCCAAGTCCAGAAGTGAAACACCTTCCATTGGTCAGAACCCAGTTCATGGCTCCCTCACTGTGAGGGAAGCTGGGAAATGCAGTATAGCTGTGTGCTGGTGAGGAAAAGACAGTGGGCTTGGACAAGAGGTGTACAGACTGTAGCATGGTGGAGGGAGCATATGCAATCACTCCACATCTACTCAGATCTTGAAAACTATGACTTCAATCAGCCCAAACAGGAAAAATACCCACTCTTTAATCCTTTCTTCATTTTATGACCTCTGGTTCAGGTTAGTATGAGTTAAGACTTGAGGAGGATAGTGAGGAAATCATTTATTTATGAGTTTGTGAGTGTGTTCATTATTCAGTCTGGATGTAGTCCTAAGGGCTGCTCTGAATGGCTCAGGACCCAGATCCCTAGTAACTTTCCAGAAACAGATGCTGAAAGCATTAGCTCAAGACTACAGGAATTTTTTTTTTTTTATGTCATCAGAATGTGGATCACCTCGATGACTGTCTTAGAGCTGAGACCTGATTTTCACACATTTGTGTTTTCATTGTACCTACAGTCATTCTGTAATTATTAATAGCTGATGCAGAAGAGAAGACAGAGGGACTCTGTACCCCAAATGAGGCATTTGGGACAAATAAAATTCAATGAAATCACACACACATGCACACACACACACACACACACACACACACACAACTACAGGAATGTCTGAGGTGACCTGTCTCCCTTCAGGAGAATGGGCAGTCGCTCAGTTCCCGAGGCCCTTTGGAGCAGATCTCTCTTCCTCCCAGGACAGCCAGCCCCTGAAAGGGTAGCTCGGATTCTCTTTTTCTGAGACCTGTTTTCCTGTGATCTGTCACACGAGTAGCCCCTCTGTCTTGAGAGGTTGAAGAGAGTGAGTCAGCTTGCTCTTCCCTAACGTGCAGGGCATACCAGAAGCCTTGCCATGAGGGTCTTTCTGCTTCACTTTCTGGTCAGGCCCAGCCACCATAGGGGATGGGGCGAGGAACCTGAGCTCTTCTCTTCCAAGAGCAGGAAGGCTCTGCTTTCTAGATGAGAGGTGGACATGAATAGATGTGTGAGTGGTGCTCTGGTGAGGCCCTAAGTGAATCTACCCCCTGTCATGGCGCCACTGAGATGTATGACACAGGTCCCATTGTCCCTAGTCAGCAAGACTATTAACTAGCTGAATCTTCATGCTGGCCTGGAGGGCGGGCAGGGAAGGTGGACTTTTACTGTATACTGTGTACTATACTGTACTGGTTGGATTTTCATTGTGCTTATTAGCATATTATATTTATAACAAACTAATATAATTAAAAATAAAGAATGGTATAATGCATTTTAGGAATATTTTGATTCAAAATGGCATTTTAAAAAAGGCTTAAGTGACCTAACAGGATTATCTGGGATGAATTCTAATGGAAGGCAAGCATTACTTTATTATAGTTATTATCCTTTGATAACATTAGTGATACACCTGTAAATAGTTGAAATGAATGTGTGGCTATTAAGAAAGAGAAAAGAAGAAAGGAAGGAAGGGAAGAAAGAAAAAAGAAAGCCAAGGGACCAAGTGCTGCCTCTTCTGGCGGTGCACCAGCACCTGGAGGAGAAGCACAGGAACCAGACCCAGAGAAGCCTGGGCTCGCATGCTCTTCTCTGAGGCTCCCTGTGGCTTTGCACCAAGTGGTGCAGTTCTCTGAGGTCTGAGGCCTAATTTATAAATACAGGTAATTATGTTGTTTTATGGGATCATGCAATTCAAAGGAAATCAGGAATATAAGCCACTTTTTTATGGAAAAATGTGGTACAAATACGAGGCCTTACCCTGGAGGAACCTGGAGGCAGCTTTAGCTCAGGTCTCCATGGAATTAGGGAGTGGGCCACAGGCAGAGTCTGGTCCCACTGCCACTGAGCCTGCTGTTCCCCTCTCCAAATGCTTCCTGGGATTCCTGCCTCCCCCCAAACACCTTGAAGATGGGGACTTGGGGTCTCCTCAGGACCTGCATTATTAAAGGCCAAACACAGTGAGGCAGGCAGCAGCACAGTAATAATTCCATTTCAGATGAGATACCTGTGGATTAAAGACTGAACTGGAGTAGAAAGGAAGGCAACAGACAAGTGCTTAGCACCTACTGTATGCAAGAAAATTGCTGAGGTCTTCAACTGTGGATATCTCGTGGTGGGAGAGTAAGTAATGAGCAGATCTGGGCCTCAAGTTTGGGGTTTCCACATTCTGAGTGGTCTATAAGAACAGGGTGGCCCAGGCAAAGGGAATTGTGGGTGAGGGATACTGGGGCTGGGTGGGTAGATAGACAGGAGAGCCAGGGAGGAACAGGGGTGGGGAAGGGAGGTTGGCAGCTGGCAAGTACAAGGCAGTGGGTGGGGTTTGGGCCATAGCTCCCATTATGTGGCTGTCATCAAAGTGCCCAGATAAATAAAGGTTTGCAATTACAGGGAGACATGGGTTTGGGAATCTCCCAGCAGCAGGACCCAGATGTTAATTAAGCCCAAGATAGGTCATTATCTCTCTCCATGGGACTGAACAGAGGGAAAGTGATGCAGACGGCAGGTTAAGGACTTGCCCATATAGCTGTTATGTGTTATTATTTCTGGTTTTTAAGAGTCGCCCAACCTGGAGCTTTGGGACGTAGCCCAGGAGAAGGAGGCTACATCTTAGTGCAACTCACCGAGGTTTCCCACTCCTCCCTCTCAGCTAAGGCAGGGCCTGACTCAGCACTCAGCGTTTACCCCATGGCTGTTCTGGAGCCACCTGACTTGTGTTCTCATAGCAGGGCCACTACAGAGCCAGAGAGCACAGTGTGGGGTGCGAAGTACAGGAACTTTGCAGGCTGTTCTGCCCTCAGTGCCTCAGAGCAGGTAGGCATGGCCAGTGATAAAATATCAAACAAGCGTGGCACTGTCACCCACCAAGGCAAGTGGACATTGGCCATAGCACTAGCCTGGCAGAGGTCCTGGGCCCCCTGCTAAGCCAGGTGTTAACTCTTTGATTGCTGAGTCTTGCAGAGGTGTGCGCATGTATGTGGCAGAGAGGAGGTCCCAGTGGAGACATGGTGGCTGGTGACACAGGAAGAAGTACTGTAGGGAAGTCATTCAGTATTTTACCAATGAGTGTGATTAGTGTGGCTGTACTAGCAGAATTTCAATCACGTGAAAAGGAGATTTTTTTAATTCTATAAATTAATTTACAAATGTGAGGATTTTACAATCACAACAGTGTTATTCATAATAATGCTGTTTGGCTTTACTTTTATGCCTGTTTTCTATTGGGCTGCCTTTTAGATGTAAATGAGAAGATGGTCATCATCTCCTGGTCAGTGGACTGGGGCCTTAGCTAACTCTTGCATTTAGAGTGGTAGAAAGAAGTATGTCGGTCTTCTTTACCCGGTATCTCCCATCAGCAGGGGTTTTTACATTGCGGCCATCTGTTTCTGTCCACGTGTGTAGGTCAAGTAACTGTATATTGATGAAAAAGTGAGTTGCTTGGGATTTAACTTGTTACACTAAAGAGCAAGTGGCATGACTGAGACAAACTCCACTTGAAGATCATCGGCAAACGCTGCTCTGCTAATCAGTCTGTCTCTACTTGTCTCTGAAGCAAAGTGAAAGGAGTGTCATTCCTTGTCCCACAGCTTGGAGTATGGTTGGCAATCATTTTCAGGCAAACGCCATGGTGTGACTGGGACTCCTTATGCCATCCATGGCTTCCGTCACTCCAGGTAAACCAATTCTCCAGGACACAATAAAGATTTCCTAACTAGACTTTTATTGTGCATGGAGACGTGAGGATGAAGGCTGCTGGCAGAGTGTGGTTGTAATCTTGAAGATCAAAGCAAGACCTGGCTTACTTCTGAATCTTGACCTTGTTTTTGAAGACCTGAATAATAATAATAACAAAGATGGAAAGAAGAGGCTTTGAAATATTATAGTGGCCTAGTTATGCTCTACCTGGGAAAGGCAAACAACCATGAGTTACTTTAATTCTTTTCAGCACATCTGTTAAAAGGCTGACTGAACATTCAGGACAAGCCTTAGAATAAACAGCCATGCCTAGATTTAAATGGCCAATCCTTTGTGCAGATCTCAGGGAACAAAAAAACAATCATGCAAACTACTGATACAGGCCTGGCCTGCCATGTCTTTCCAAAGCTCCCCCAGTCAATGTTGTCTGATTTCTGAGTATGCTCAGCCATGGGACGAGCCCCCCACTTAGGAGGACTTGCCTTAAATGTATTCTCACTTTTCTCCTAAATTGACATTCACCATGATGTCTACAATCATGTTAAAATCTACTTAAAGCACAGAAATATTTCTAAAATACTTATACTAATTAATTTCATAAATAATAACTAATATTTTATAGCTATAGCTTACAATGGTATATTTATACCCATTACCTCATTTGATCTTCATCAGCCCCCTGAGATGGGCAGGGATTGTTATCCCCATGTTATAGATAAAGAATTAAGGCACAGAAATGGGGTATTGGGTTAGAACCATAGTATTGGAGATGTTAATGATTATCTGGTCACAAACTTTCTTATTCAGCCCTGAATGAATAGACCTGCCCAGGTATCCTAGTAATTGATGAGAAGCTAGCATGCTAAGGTATTTTCTTACAATTATTTTAAGTAAGCCACCTGAAGTCCAAGACATTGTCCATTTGCTCAGTGGCTTCATTTTGAATGTTTCTGAGGAAAGGAGATTGACTGCCCTCCATTCTTGGGATCAGGGCCTGGACCAGAGCCTTTAGCATGTGATCAAGGGAGCTTTGGGGAGGGGGGTAGAGAGAGAAAGTCAATGGTACAAAGAACCAGCCACAGTTCTCCATGATAAGTGAGCTCTCAGTAGCCCTGAGCTCTCAAGAAAATGCCATGGGGATGTGGAAAGAAGAGGACCGCGCTGATGAGCCTGGAGAGAGAGTGGGATTTATCATGGGGAGAAGGCATTATAGGCTGGAGGAATTTCAAGGGGGCATGAACAGTTCCATGGTTCATCCAAGAAGTCCCTTGGCGTTAAGTGTGTGTGCGCGTGTGTACGTGAAGATGAGACGCAGACAAGAGTTGGTCATTAAGAGTGTGTATATCCAACAACTTAGATTTTCCCATTAAAAACATTGGTTTGGGCTCGGCACCTGTGGCTCAAGCGGCTAAGGCGCCAGCCACGTACACCTAAGGTGGCGGGTTCGAATCCCCAGCCCGGGCCGCCAAACAACAATGATGGCTGCAACCAAAAAATAGCCGGGCGTTGTGGCAGGCGCCTGTAGTCCCAGCTACTTGGGAGGCGGAGGCAGGAGACTCGCTTGAGCCCAGGAGTTGGAGGTTGCTATGAGCTGTGATGCCATGGCACTCTACCCAGGGGGACAGCTTGAGGCTCCGTCTCAAAAACAAAAACAAAAATAAAAACAAAACAGTGGTTTGAAGGATTATGCCCTGAGACAATGGTGGAGGAACCCCCAGGTGATGTGGAGAAGGGATGGGAGAAGAAGGAACCAGAGGCAGAGAAACAGGGAAGAGGCTGTTGCAATAGTCCAGGCAAGATGGGGGCCCGGGCTGAAGGAGAGATGCTGGGCCTGCGTGTGTGTGTGCGTGTGTGTGTGTGTGTGTGTGTGTGTGTGTACACGTGTGGCAGGTCAGCTATATTTCTAAATAATCAAGAGGGCAGTTAGGGAGAGGGCAGAGTCAGAGATGCAGGGAATACAGGAACAGCTGGTACTGGCTTGGGAGACTGTGCATATTTTTTCCCAAGTCTATGCTCAGCGATATGACGTGGGCTATGGTAGAAGTATTAACACCACAGAAATTGAGAAAAGCTTTTTCTCCTAAGAGATCTGGTTGTTCATGCTTACCAGCACAACTGTGTGGACATACCTGTGGCTTCTCCTGCCACGGGTGGCTCTGAGGGCGGCAGCAGATGAAGTTACCTAGAGAAGCGCACAGACATGTGATGTGGGCTTTGGGCAAGGAATTGGTGGGTAGGTGGGGGAGCGGTGAGGGAAGGTGTTTCTGGTGAACCGAGCAGTGTGAGAAAGGCCCACCTTCTTTTGGGGTCTCGTGGCGCAGAGCAAGGAACATAAATGATACTCAGTGACTGTTTGTTTCCAGGGTTCTGCATTAGATTTTTCTGAGCTGATAGATTTGATGCCAAATGAAATGCCCCTGAAAGGTGCTTTCAGGTACTCGGTGCAGGCTGGCCATGAACTAGCCTATATGTGCCAGGAGTTCATCTCTACACAGAGCAGTCCCTGAACACAGCAATAACGCTTCATTACTCACCTTGACAATGACACTGAAATTAGCCTAGATTATTATTTAGCAGGGGAGGAGACTGAGTCCCAGAGAATGCTTCAAAGACTTTCTTAAGATCACAGTTGGTTAGTGACCATCAGAAGCACGGTTTTGGAGTTGAAACTGGTATTATTAATAGTCTTTATGGCTGAATTACAAATTTCCCCCAGATGCTTTTAAACAATTAAAGAACTTTGAAATGGCTTAAAGCAATAATAAACATTTATTATCTCACAATTTCTATGAGTCAGGAATTTAGGAGTGATTTAGCTGGGTGGATTGGCTTGGGGTCACTCATAAAATTGCTGTCAAGATGTTAGCTAGGGCTGGACGATCTGCTTCCAAGGGGTCTCACTCACACAGCTGGCAAATTAGTGGAGGTCATGGGCAGAAGAATTTAGTTCTTCACTGGCTGTGGGCAGGTGGCTTCAGTTCCTTACGGGAAGGCCTCTGCAGGGCTGCGGGAGTGGCCTCACAGCGTGGCAGCCCCTTCCTCCTAGGTGATCCAGGAAACATCCAGGCAGAAGCTGCAATGTTTTTTGTGACCTGGCTTCAGAAGTCACACGTCATTCCCACAACATCATAGTGGTTATACAAGTGAGTCCTATCTCTTATGGGAGGAAATAACAGAAGAGGCAGGGATCGCTGGACACCAGTGTGGATGCTGGGGACTGCAGAGTCCGGCACAGATGACAAATTAAAATCACGAAGCTGGCTTGGCACCTGTGGCTCAAGTGGCTAAGGCCAGGTGGCGGGTTCAAATACAGCCTGGGCCTGCCAAAACAACAATGACAGCTTTAACCAAAAAAATAGCCAGGTGTTGTGGCAGGTGCCTGTGGTCCCAGCTACTTGGGAGGCGGAGGCAGGAGACTCGCTTGAGCCCAGGAGTTGGAGGTTGCTGTGAGCTGTGATGCCACAGCATTCTACCCAGAGTGACAGCTTGAGGCTCTGTCTCAAAAAAAAAAAAAAAAAAAAAAAAATCACGAAGCTCTTGGAGTCAGAGGATCTGCTTCTGCCATTTAGTAGGTGAAGATCCTGTTAAAGGCTCAGCTTCCTCATCTGCAAAACAGAACCACAGGCCCTGCCTGGCTTGCTGTGATGGGTTAACTGGCCCTGTGTAAGGGCCAAACAGCAAAGAACAAGGTGATAATGATTATTCCTATGCCACCTCCCAGAAATAGATATATAGAGAAAGCAGGGCAGAGAATTCTAAATCTCTGCTTTTTGACTGCTGTTCAGCAAAGCCTAGGTGACTTTCGTTGCCCTTGGAGGGGTGGCTGTAGTGTGTGGGTACGAGTGTGGGCTCCAGAGTGAAGCTCCCTGGGCTTAAAGCTCAGTGCCACTGCTCACCCACCTTGGGGCAGACCCTGAAGCCTTCTGCACCTTAGTCTCCTGACCTATTTCCATGGACGACGGTTCCCACCTCACAGGGTGGTTGTGAGAACTAAATTAGTCAATTCAAGCATAGCATTTAGAACAGCTCCGCCACCATTTACTGACTGCTTGATGTAAATAATAGCTTTTGCTACAGAGTAGCCACGAAGTCTGGAAATGTAGGTACTATGTTATCACGTATCACAATGTAGTATCAGTAAACCATTTATTACATATTCACCTGTGCTTCCAGGCCAACCTGTATTATTCCCTTGTTCCCGCATGTCCATACACTTTACTGTGCTCTTTTGTTGTACCTGTCATCTAGCTGGTCCATCTGGGATAAGATTGTAATCTCTCGTGAGAGAGGAGAAGACCTTCATTACATTTATGAATGTCAGCCCAGCCTCCAGTCAGCCCCAGATGTGAAGTGCTGTGAAGGCTGTTCTCAGGCGTGTTGTTCAGCCTGGGGGGCCTTTTATTACATGGGCACACAGGGTGGAACAGATGTCTCCATGCTATTAAAGTTGGTTTTGCAAAGTGCTGTGGCCAACCACTAATGGCATAAAGATGCACCTTACCTGAAGGGCGCAGGGCATCAGATATCATGCAAAAAGGGTTCTGAACAACGTGTGAGACGGCCCTGAGAAGAGAATGCTCCAGAGAGGGAGGGCCTGGGACTCGGGGAAGTACCCTGTGTTAATAAGATGCATAACTCTGAGCACACAGAACCCTGCTCCTGGAAACTGGTAGCTGCGATGATGTTCTAAGTTATAAAATGACTCTGCAAATAATTTACCAGACAGTTTCTATAAATAATCAGCTCTCTGGTTTGCTTAAATCTTTTTTTGTTTTTGTGTTCTTTTTTCAAGAATTTGACTCACATTTTTCTGGAGAACATCTATCACCTAGAATGGCTTTCTCAAAATGGCTTTCTCAAAACACTAAACCCACAGAGAATTACCAGGCATTACATTAGAAAGGTTTTCAGTGATCAGGTGGGCTTGGGAAACGCTGCATTAAACACAGCTGCACAGAATTCCTTTTAAAAGGAATTCGCAGAGACTTTAGTATGCTAATATGTCTTATGAATCTCTATGGGAATGACAAAATCTCTAGTTTTCCTCACATTTATTTGACCACAAATCCTGTTCTGGGGCGGACGTATTTCAGAATAAGTATTCAGTAAGCCAGGAAAATAAAGACCTAATCAATGGAAACCTACTGCTTTGTTTGCCTGGAACAAAGGTATTATTTCTGATAACACCTTATCCCTCTTCTGAGAACTGCTCCTAACCCCATTTATGTGGTCCCTAAGGGAACTGGTGTTTTCTAATAGGTCCTAATCCTTGGCTATAAGTAACCTACATCCTAGCCCTAGGAGTGAGGAAAAGAACCGGGCGGGGCCTCGAAGTTCTTTCTCTGGAATTTTTGGATTTGGGCCTAATAATCCTTTCTTTGGTGGCTGAGTCTGTAAGACATAAAGACACAAAGAGCTGTTGATTGTTGTGTTTTCTACTACCCAGAGGTTTACTATTACATCTGTGGTGAGGTTTAAGAATACTAATAGGCCAGGCGCAGTGGCTCATGCCTGTAATTCCAGCACTTGGGAGGCCAAGGTGGTTGGATTGCCTGGGCTCACAGGTTCGAGATCAGTCTGAGCCAGAGTGAGACCTTGTCTCTAAAAATAGCAGGGTGTTGTGGTGGGCGCCTATAGTCCCAGCTACTCAAGGCAAGAGACTTGCTTAAGCCCAGGAGTTTGAGGTTGCTGTGAACTATGACGCCACAACACTCTACCGACAGAATGAGACTCTGTCTCAAAAAAAAAAAGATATTAATAGGCACAGAGACAGACATAGGGAGATGGAGAGTTCAGATGCATTTCACAGCCTGGTTCTGGTTGTTTTAGACAACTAATTCAATCCCCATGCAATTTGGGCAATCCATGACAATGCCCCTCAAAATGTGGTCAGTGGATCAGGGCGCCATCTCAAAACTATCAGTTACTAGTCCATAGTAAGGTCAGTTCATAAACTGAAGGCTGATTGACAATTAGAATGCCAAAGATAATGAAAACAAGAAAAAACCCGACAAAATGAAAAAATAAGAAAATAAAAAAAAGGAAACTGGGCATTGAGTAATTTACAATTCACATTGTTGAGAACATCCAGTGGCATTTCATTTTTCTAGTAATTCATGTTGATTTAATTTATGTAGTGCTGTACAGTGGATTTGAATAAAAACAATAATTCTAAACATTTGGTCCTTCCGCACAGATAGTTTGAGAAAACACTGTTCTATGAGACACTCCAGCAGGACTGCTACATATGGTTGTGTAGGTGGTGCGGGGCTCAACTTTAGGAGGTGTAAGTCACGTAGATGACAAAGCGAATTATTCTCCCACTGCCTGAATTGTGCCGTGCACAACCTGCCCAACAGTACACACCCTTTGACCCTCGTATCCTTCTAATAAATTCCTTTTTGTTTTGCGTAAATTAGCCAGAGTTTTTTTTTTGCTGTTGTTTTTTTTTCAACCTCAGGAAATTTAAATAATACATCTTGTACTGTCCCAGTGGCCTAGTTCAAGTGTCTTTACTATAAGAGACCTGGCTGTGCAGTCTGACTTTCCCACAGTATGATTCATCCATTTTGCTGTCTGGTTAGTTCTCAGGGAAGGAAGCAACTTCATACACACTGCTTGGGAGGATGCCAAACATTCTTCTCCACCAAACGCAATACTCTCTGGCTGGGCACGCCAGCATTTAAAGGTTCCCTGCCTGCTTCTGGGCCCCCGTGTAAAGGGATATCACGATTGGCTCGCCCAGTGAAGGCAGGCTGGCGGGGCATTCTCTATACTTTGTGGGCTCATAACACGGTCATCTTTCTAAAATACAGCTTACTAGTAGTATCAAAAGCTTTAAAAATGTCTTTTGCCTTTCTGAAAATCATATTAATATTTGTAGGATGCTCTCATAGGGATATAAAAGGACATCAAAGGTTTACACCCAAAGATACCCACTGTAGTTTAACTGTAAAATTAAAATTTAGAAGAGGACAGAGAGGGGAGGAAAGAAAGGATATGGGAGGAGGGAGGGTATTTGGGGGGACCTCACCTAATGTGCATGATGCAATGGTACATTTCAAAACTATTTAGAAATGAGTATAACTGTGATGGCTGTGTTACTTAGTTCAATGTAAGCATTTCACATTGTATATCAAAGCAGTACCCGGAACCCCATAAATGCATCAATGTACAAAGTTATGATTTAATAAAAAACAATAAAAAAATTTAGGAATATCCTAAATGTTCAATATATAGAAATAATTAAATACATAACAGTAAACTAAGTAAATGAATGATTTCAATTCATTAAAATTATGGGGTTTTTTTGGTGGTTTTTGGCCAGGGCTAGGTTTGAACCTGCCACCTCCAGCTTATGGGACTGGCGCCTTACCCCTTTGAGCCATAGGCACTGCCCAAAAATTACGTTTTAGTGGTTTTTCTTCTTTAGGCTGTATTCACAGAAAGGCAACTTTTTGTTGTTGTTGTTGGGGATTCATTGAGGTACAAAGAACCAGGATACACTGATTGTGTTTGTTGGATAAAGACCCTTTTATAATTGTGTCCCACCCCCAAAAGGTATGCCACACATTGTGACCCCCCCACCCCCTCCCTCCCTCTCTCTTTCTGCTCTCCCCTTCCCCCATACCCCTCACTATATTGTGGGTCATTAACTGTCCTCATATCAAAATTGAGTACATAGGATTCTTGCTTCTCCATTCTTGTGATGCTTTACTAAGAAGAATGTGTTCCACTTCCATTAAGGTTAATACAAAGGATATAAAGTCTCAATCTTTTTTAATGGCTGGATAGTATTCCATGCTATACATATAGCACAGCTTGTTAATCCATTCTTGACTTGGTGGGCATTTAGGCTGTTTCCACATTTTGGTGATTGTAAATTGAGCTGCAATAAACAGTTTAGTGCAAGTATCCTTATGGTAAAAGGATAATTTTTCTTCTGGGTAGATGCCCAGTGATGGCATTGCAGGATCAAATGGGAGGTCTAATTTGAGTTCTTTGAGGGTTCTCCATACTTCCTTCCAAAAGGGTTGTATTAATTTGAAGTCCCACCAGCAGTGTAAAAGTGTTTCCTTCTCTCCACATCCACGTCAGCATCTGCAGCTTTGAGACTTTGTTATGTGGGCCATTCTCGCTAGGGTTAGATGGTAGGTATCTTAAGGTGTTTTGATCGGAAAGTTTTAGTGTTTTTAATAGTAAGGAAAATATATATGTATTAGGTTTAAAAATCAGTATAGAACAGATCACATATGTAAGGAATAAGCACTAAAAAAAAATACTGGAGAGAAATAAGATAAAACATTGATAGTGAATGTCTCTGAGAAATGATATATTGAGTGATTAATATAACTTAAAAATATTTTTCTAAAATTTCTAAAATATTATTTGGATAATCAGAGGAAAATGAAGTTAAATATTTTTAAAAGGAAAAATTAAAAATAGGACAGCTGTCTGTTTTAAATGGGGATCAAGATGTTGTGGGTGGGTCACCTGAGGGTCAGGTCTAGCGTCAGGTCTAAGTTTAGGTGTCTGATTTCCAGGCTCCTCCAGGCAGTCTGGGCCAGAGGCTCTGACTCACACCGACAGGCACGCACAGAGCCCAACTCAGAGCGGGCACTCACATCGGTGCTGAGTGCCTATGTTCATCTGTTCCTGTGTGAGGGGATAGTATTTTCTGATTACATCTTAGGTTTCAGGAGTGTCCCCATATGTGGGGAAATACCTGTGATAGCAAAAAATGTGCCAAGAGGCTGAAAGTGGCATAAGGCTGGGCTATGTGTTCCTCACACCCTAGAAATTCTACTTCAAGCTGTACAATCTGGACAAACTCACTGCTACAGTCTGTACGCTTTGCCTACAAACTTCGTGTTGAAGTTTTATCTCCAATGTTGCAGGTGAAGCCTAATGAGTGGCATTTGGGTCCTGGGGGCAGATCCCTCATGAATGGCTTAGTTCATAGCAATGAGCCAGTTCTCACTCTATTAATCCCTATAGGATCTGGTTGTTAAAAAACTCTGGCGTCTCCTTTCTCTATCTTGCTTCCTCTCTGGCCACTTGGTCTCTGCACATGCCTGTTCCCCTTTCTGCCATGAGTGGACGCAGCCTGAGACCCTCACCAAAAGCAGATGCTGGTATCGTGCTTCCTATACAGGCTGCAGAACTGTGAGCCAAACAAACCTATTTTCTTGATAAATTACCCAGCCTCAGTGATTCCTTTATAGCTGTGGTTCTCAACCTTCCTAATGTAGTTCTTATGGGTTGTGACCCATAGGTTGAGAACCAGTGCTTTATAGCAACATTAAACAGACTAAGTCATACCCACATATGCATAAATGCTCATTATGGTATTATTTTTCACAGTGAAAAATAGGAAAAAAATTGGAAAACTTGCATATTAAAAGGAGAATGGATACATAAATTATAGTATTTTCATACAATGGGATACTATACAGCAAGAAAATAAAGGAAGTAGTGTTAACATGGCTGAGTCCTAAATCAAAAATGTTGGGAACAAAACAAAGCACGCAGCAGTTTGATTCCATTTGTATTAACATTATATTCATTTATCATATTTCATGTATTATCTACTTATTTTATCATGTAAATCTTATAACATATTAATATTATATTAGATTATATTAAGTTTACAGTGTGATTCCATTAAGATTAAGTTAAAGCTGGGCATGGTGTTATCCCTCTGTGGTCCATGTTACTTGGAAAGCTGAGGACAGAAGATGACTTGAGCCCAGAAGTTTGAGGCCAGTCTGGTCAACATAGCAAGACCTCTTCCATTAAAAAAGGAAAGATTAAGTTGAAAATCTGCTAAAACACATAAAAATGGGGATGCCCATGTATAGGGTAAAAGTAAAACGTCATACATGGGAATAGTAAAAAATGGATTCTGGATAGTGGTTGCCTCTGATGGCAGAGGAAGGGAAATGAAATGAGGGAGTCGTACATGGAGGCTTCAATAGTTTTTATCTTAAGACACATCTGAAGCAAATATGGAAAAGAATGTTAAGATTTGACAAAGACTGTGGGTACATGTTATGTCATTCTCTATACTGTCCTGTTCTTGCATTATTTCATAATAAAAAATAAGTAAAGTAAGAAAAAAAGAAAGTAGAGCACTAACTTAGGAAACTCCAGGAGTGAGGCAGGTGGAGGTGACTGAGTAAAAGTCCTCTAACAAGGAATTTGGAGAAGAGACTTTATTCCAGTGAAGGATTTGCAAACTAAGGAGATAGCACTGGTGTCACAACCATTGCAGGGAGGGGGAGTGAACCAGAGTGGAACAGCACAAGAGAAGAGATGGAAACGAAGGATGGGATTGGGAGGTCTGACTGAGCTGATGGCTGCAGCCAGCACCAAAGCACAAAATCAGCATTATTTTATAGTATCTATACAGGGTTGTCCAGAGGGAGGTAAAAACAGACAATATGGGGAAATAGCATAAACAAAAGACATAGTTTTGGTCTTACAGTACAATAGGAAAACGTAAATAACTTTAACAAAGACAAACCATCTTGTTAATGGTTTCTACTCAACTTTGTTAACATACAACAAGAAGCAAGAAGAGAAAGATCGTGATGATCCCAGGATAGTTAACAAAACAAAGGAAGAACTATGTGACTTAGAGGTTACTACTTAACTTTGTTAGCATATGACAAGGAGAAAGAAGAGAGAGATCTCCAGGATCTCTGCATAGTTAACTAGACAAAGAAAGGGCTGTGTGACTTCTGGCAGAGGGAGCATGAAGAAAGGAATATGGCTGTTTTGGGAATGGAGGAGAAGCAGGTAGGGGGTTCATTCTCTGAATGTTCCCCAGGGTGTGAGGGCCCTGCCAGTCTCACAGCCCACTTTCCACACATTGGGTGTAAAATGGGGTTCCCAAGCTCGAAGGGAGGATTTGGGTTTTATGGCAAAAGTTCCAGTTCAGGCTTCCAATCAGGTCCATGTGTGCAAATGAAGGACCCAAACCCACTTAGTTCTGATTGGCTGATACAGCTGAGCGCCGACTGATGGAGGCAGGTGAGCTCTGGAAATCCCAAAGACCCGCACCAGATGCAGGTTTCTGGGGAACTCAGAGGAATGTGTGACTTCTAGTCAGCAAATTGCTCTTCAGCTCTGTCTTAAATGTAGGCCCAGTTAGTCACTTGGGATCCATCCTGAAGAATTGGCTTTTTCAGATTCATGATTGTTCATTGGACCCAGGGGAAGAATGGGGAGAGTCTGGACATGGTGCCACAAGAGGCCCTGGACATAGGAGCTGCCCTTTATGGTATGCATGCCCAGTTCTGCCAACCAGGACACACAATGCCTCCTTCCCTTTCTCCCTTTCTGTTCTCTGGCTGCTCCTCCTGGATCTGCTATCTGTGGGGACTGAGGACGTCACCAGCAAGGCTTTAGCCCCAGACTGCCTTGGTACGGGAATACCGCCAACCCTGAGTACACCTCCTTGGGTGGCTCCAGTCCTTGTACTCCAGGGCTTTGTGTAAGAACAACACAAATTCCCACCCACCTTCCATCAAGGGATGGGAAAGTCTTTGGGCATGGAGATCTTGATTTTATTTTATCTTCCTCAGGCTTTCCTAGATGCTCAGATATCTCATGGCTATCGCCACTGCCTTGGTTTTATGCCCTTATTGATCTGTCTGTTTCATCTTTATTCTTCACAAAAATATGTTCAGTCTAGGTCAGAGCCAACATTCCAAGAAAATCCAAACTGGGCTTCCTCACCAGTGTTCTTGTCTGGTCCTGGGGTTGGGAGAACTGCCCTGGAATCTTAGTTCAGTCAACAAATAGCAGGATAATTTTAGGTAAGTTGTGTCATCTCTGGAGAACTCCCTTTCTCCCTCTGGCAAGTGGGGCAGGCATACCTGCCTCATCAGGTTGGTATGTCATTACAGTTGCATAATACATCATGTGTCAGAGTTCCTAGCACAGTGTCTGCCTGACAGCTAGCAGACAGGGCTCACCTAGCACAGACACACGGCACTGATATACCTTTCCCTAGGGTCAGATTTAGCAATGAATATTGCAGACCTTTTAGATTTTGATCATTTCTTCCTTCTCACCAACGTACCCTCCCTCCTCCTTCCTTCACTCTTCTCTTGTCCCCTCCCCCTTCCCAGGTAACCTCTGAGTCTGAGTCCCAGCATCCAGCTGGGAATAAGACTTTCTAACAGCAGTTCTCAATCTTATAGAACTTCATCATCCCCTAGGGAACTTAAAAAATCCCAGACACTCGAACAACAACAATAACAAAACACTCCCCCCAACCCCAAACCCCAGCCCTGGCCCCAGAGACTCCAGGTGTAGTATCTTCTTTCCTGCCCCATCCCCTTAGGCAATCCTAATGTCAACACTAGGACTGATCTGCAGGTATCATAACTTCCTCTTGGGCTCCTCCCTTCTCCAGAGCTCCCCTGTCATCTTAACAGTGGGATGAAACTATCATACCTTCAATTTTTTTCCAGTTTCTCAAATTCTTTCTCAGAAAACATTTAATAATTTTTAGGTTCTTCACAGAGTCCTCTTTTACCTTGGATAACTACTGTGGTAGGAAGATCAGAAATAACTCCCGTCCCACCATGAGTGGAAGCAGCTGAGACCTCCACCAGAAGTAGCTGCTGGGGTTCAGCTTCCTGTGACATGGTCTTTCCTTCCCGGGCAGACAGACACTGTGGTCTGCCCTACCTGGGACTTGGTCACCCCCACTGCCTGTAGGGATCCCTTTTCCTTTGCCATAGGTCTGGAATTAACAGCCAAAGTCAAACCCAGCTACACAAAGCCACCATCTGAGACTGTGCAGAATCTGTATTTGAAGCATGTTTTCTATTTATTTGGGGCTTATTTATCCTAAGACAATGGTGCTCAAGTGTGGCTGAAGACTTGAACAGCCTGTGGAGTTTGGCCCCTGGGGGTACTGTGGGCTTGAAGGTCCCTCTGGAATCTTCCCCCTATCCTATTCCCTTCTCTCTGGGGTCTCAGTGGTCGCCCCAGCTGTTCTTGACCTAGCAAGCCTGTGTGGCTCTGCTTCCCTCTTGGACTGCTCCTCCCACTCCAGGTCCAGGCTCCAGAGTCATGGAGGAGCTGGAGCCCAGACAGCAGAAGTGACTCTCCCAGGGTCACACAGCTGTGGACAGAGCAGCCGAACATGGCATGGTAGGTGGGGCAGTACTTGGAGTTCTCAGGTTTTCTTCCTACTTGTCCAGAGGTTTGGGTAACTTATCTCAATGGCAGTTAGTTTCCAATGAGCAGCGTGGCTAAAGTCTACCTTCTGGTTAAATGAGGTCATGATACTCTGGAAGTTTCCACAGGCTATTGGGTAAGGACTGGTTATAAAAGGTGAAGTGGGGACTCATTTACACTTCAATATGCTATATATATATGTGTGTCTGTGTGCGTATATATATATTTACATATATGTATGTGTATATATATATATTTACATATATGTATGTGTGTATATATATATATATATATATTTTTTTAAACAGAACCTCAAGCTGTCCCCCTGGGTAGGGTGCTATGGCATCACAACTCACAGAAACCTCCAACTCCTGGGGTCAAGCAAGTCTCCTGTCTCTGCCTCCCAAGTAGCTGGGACCACAGGCGCCAGCCATAACACCTGGTTATTTTTTGGTTGCAGTCATCATTGTTGTTTGGCAGGCCCAGGCTGGATTTGAACCCGCCACATTAGGTGTATATGGCTAGCACCTTAGCCACTTAAGCCACAGGCGCTGAGCCAATACTCAGTATTTTAATAAATAGAAAATATGCCTCAATCATGGGGCTAGAGGAGTCTTAGGGAGAAGAAACAGAGCTGAAATTGGGGGGAAATACCAACAACTTGAATATAACTACCTGTATTTGTACATGCATATATATAGCCTGTAGGAATGGCAAACGTGTGCCTCTACTAAGCTATTCTTCTTTTCCATCCAGGGCAGACATCGCTAATTTATTAGGCCATTCCTTCCCATTAAGCCTGAATGTGACCTCTCAAGGTCATGATCCAGGCAACCATGAACATTCAGTAGAAATGGTACTCAAGTTAAGACACTTATTGCATCTAATTACTTGTTACATTAAGTGTCACATTACTTCTGCATAACTCCATGAAACAGGTGCTGTCATTATTCCTGTTTTACAGACAAGCCAACAGGCTTACAGAACTAAAGTATCTTGTCTTCCCAAAAGGAATCTAAGATTTGAACCCAGGCTGTCTAACTGCAGAGTTCACATGGTTGTTTTGGCTCTTTATACCTTTCTTTCTGTTTTCCATTTCTGATCTGCTACAGCCTTCTGCCTTTCTGAGCACCGAGCCAGTGTGACTTGAGGGCAAGGGCAAGTTCAAAACTGCTGGCAGCCCCTCCAGCTCCCCTGATGTTCCACAGCCAATAGTCATGGACCTCCTTTCACAGAAAGCAGCATACATGAGCTGTGACATCTCTGAGGAGGCAGCTCAAATGACAAGACAAAATGGAAGTGGGAATAGAGAATCCAAACTCAGACCTTTAGGTCAGCTCAAGTTCCCTTGTGACTTTGGGAGTTTTATAAAAGCCTGTTCTCATTTCTCCAAAGACTAACCATTTAATTTTGCAAATACTCCTAGGGCCTGAGCTGAAGAGCAATACAAACAACAGATCTGACTAAAACCTGCCTCAGATTTTGGAAAAGAATGTTATGAATGAAGTAAGGTGACTAGTATGAAACGATCGTGTCATAAGAATTTTTTACAAAATCTGACCATCAGCCTGGGCTCCCCTTTTTGCCTCTTGAGACATCTAAATTAATAGTTACAATATTACATTGAAAAAATAAAAGGAGTTTGCAGTTCAGTTTCTGTGTGTGTATGTGTGGGTTATAGTCTTTAAGCTTTCTTAGGAGAAAAAAAGTTGCTTCCACTTTAAATACATGTGTGAATTACATTTGCTATCTTTAGGCAAGCATGGAACAAATTTAATAGTTAAAAATATGAAATAAAATCTGTAAAAAGCATGTGTCATTTTCTTTTCATTTCTTTTTGGAGACAGAGGCTCTGTCACCCAGGCTAGAGTACAGTGGTGTCATTTTGGCTCAGTGCAACCTCCAACTCCAGGGCTCAAGTGATCCTTCTGCTTCAGTCTCCTGGGACTACAGGAGAACGCCACCATACCTGACAAATTCCTCTATGTTTAGTAGAGAGAGGGTCTTGCTCTTTCTCAGGTTGGTTTCTAACTCCTGACCTCAAGTGATCCTCCTGCCTTGGCTTCCCAGGCTCACATCTGCTAGGATTACAGGCGTGAGCCACTGGGACCCAGCCAAGTATGGTGTCTATTTCATCTGTCTTAAAAACACTTAAAAGGCTAACTTAATTAGCTACATTATTATCTTTTAGGGGCATATGACTTTCTTTCCAATATTCTAGAGAAATATTAAGTATCAAAATACATTTTCAGGTAGAGTAGATACATGCCTGCTATCTGCCTTCTGGTCACAGAGGACAATAATACCCACAAGTCGTTTGTAAGATATACTGGATTGTATATGTCCCTCCAAAATTCATGTCCTCTCGAAATGTGTCATTGTGACCTTTTTTGGTAACAGGGTCTTTGTAGATATAATCAAATTAAGATGGGGTCATATTAGATTAGGATGAACCCTAAAAATCTGGTGACTGGCATTCTTATGGGGAAAAAGAGACACAGAGACCAGGAGACACAGGGAAGAAGGCCATTTGATGACACAGGCAGAAACTGGAGTGATGCAGGGATCAGCCGAGGAGGGACAAGGATTGCTGGGAAGAGGCAAGGAAGAAGTCTCCCTGAGAGCCTTCAGAGGGAGTGTGGCCCTGCTGACATCTTGATTTGGGGCTCATGGGCTCCAGAACACTGAGAGAATAAATTTCTGTTGAGTCCAGGAGTGAATTTGGACACTCATTCCAAACTTTCTCTCTCAGCAAGTCTTGAGGAGGGCCTTGATGTGAGTGAAGTGTGTACTGTCCAGATAGTCTCACGTTACGTCAAGTGCTGAGAGTAAGGTACCCAAACAGAGTGTGACAATTTCTCAAAGTCAAGAATAGGCAACATCCCCGCAAGATTTTCCTTTGTTACCTGATTATTGTCTTAAGTGATAACTGGAGACTAGAATCACTTTTATTTGGGAAAGATGGCTGCTCTTCTTAGTTTTGAGCTGACTACATACAATTGCAGCGAGAGGATTGCCTCACATGTAGACAAGCATTTATTGAGCTGTCAGGGGGGACACCTGTCTGCTTCTATTTGGGGAAGAGAGTCTTCCAGTGATGGTCAACCTGGGCACAATGGAAGCACCTGGCTAGCTTTAAAAACTAGAAATGCCTGGGTCCCTCCCCTGAGATTCAGATTTAATTAGTGTGTAACTGCTGCCTGGCACCCAGGAATTTAAAAAACCCTCCCCTCTCCCCGTGATTCTAATGTACAATCAGGGCTGAGACACACTAACAGAAGTACCTCTAGATTTCCACACCATTGGGGTGAAACTTGCCAGTCAGTAAATTAAGGAGATTAATAATATTAAAATATCTACCAAAGAGAGGAGCTAAACAAAAAGGTGACCTGCAGGATGTAATTCAACTCTGTAGTAAGATCTTCAAATATGTAAATAATGTGACAGCTGTTTTGGAAAGAATAGTCCCAGCAAGTGCAGCCCTGAGGTCAACAGAAGGCGCTGAAATGGTTTTGTTTGTTGGAGCCCTTAGCACAATGCCTGGTGCAGAGCATTCTTCAATTAGCTAATATTGTCTCTTTAAGAAAAAGAGACAGCCCCAGTTCAAAAACTCCTGGCAGCTTCTTTTTATCTCCAAAGCAGTCTGGATCATCCAAATTATCCCCCAAAGCCTTACTAATTCCTAAGAAGGCAAGCCCAGTTCTTTTAAATAGTTAATTACCATTTGCTGAAGATCCTGTATCCATTTTAGATGGGTTAAATTGATAATTAAGTAGAGTTGGGAGCTCTTATGTGGTATGTGAGCACTTTATAAACACTGACGAATCCAGACATATTAAATAGCATATACATAGGCCCATTTTAAGGGACTTTAAAGTTTAACTCTTTTTTTTTTTTTTTGAGACAGTGCCTCAAGCTGTCCCCCTGGGTAGAGTGCTGTAGCATCACAGCTCACAGCAACCTCCAACTCCTGGGCTCAAGCGAGTCTCCTGCCTCCACCTACCAAGTAGCTGGGACCACAGGTGCCCGCCACAACGCCCAGCTATTTTTTGGTTGCAGCCATCATTGTTGTTTGGCGGGCCTGGGCTGGATTCGAACCCGCCACCTTAGGTGTATGTGGCTGGCGCCTTAGCCACTTGAGCCACAGGCACCAAGTCTAAAGTTTAACTCTTGAATTAATCTCAGGAAGCTATCTTCAGATAACTTGGCTTGTATGACATATTGTTAAGCATCCTTGTGATTTATTTCCTACCAAGTTCTTAGGAACAAAATCTCCAATTATCCTGTTGTAATTGTAAGAAAATACAACCCACTGATAATAAGATGGTTTTCAGGTAAGAAAGTGCATTGCCATTCGCCATGAACTATTATGTGCCATGTAGACATAGACTAAAGGAGGAATGAGTGTGGGGTAGAGACATCTACTACTCAAGAGGAGGTGGTGGTTTGGGAGCTTGGTTTTCATGATACAGCATCACTGCTATCATATCATTTGGTTTTTGAGTATGTATGTTTGACATACAAGTAGTTGGTAAGGACCAGACAAGGGAAGTCTGTTACGGTTAATCATGTTTTCCAAAGCTGATGGATGACACGCTAGTGAGTGCTTGGGCTACTGGGTTGAAGCTGGTGCTTAGGCCAAAGGAAAGTACCAACATTGATTAGTAGTCTTAGAGTGCCATGGGAGAAGAGAAAGGAATCAAGAACGCTAAGCATTTGCTCTGGTCTTGTTAGATTTTTTTTTTGGAAAGATAGGAGCCCTTGGTTGGTGAATAGGTCTTGTCCTACTCATGCAAAGTATTGCATATTAGCTAACTATGTACCCATGTTGGAAATTCACTGTGGTGCAAAGGCAGGTGACCCTTGGCTAAAAGCCTCGACTGAGAAGTTCCTAATAAAGTGAAGCATTTAGCACAGTCACTCACTACTTCTAGTCTATTTCTACTCATTCCTAAGAAAGAATATTTATGAGGCATTTAAGAACTTGACACAGGAAGCCATGCTCTATTTCAAAGGACAACTGTCCATGTCTGTCCCCCATGTCCAGCTTATGCTTAGCAGTCCTTTAAAAAGTGACATATAATGCTACTGTCCCCCTTCTTATATCCAAACCCCCAGCAGCATGGTGCCAGGTCAGTAACAGCCTGAACCACAGTGGGAATCGGGATAGGCACCTCCTCTGGGGTTCCAGCCCCACAGGTGCACAACTTGGGCAGCAGAGCCTGGGTTGGTTTTCCTCTTCTCTTCACCCCTCCACATGGGCCCCTGTGCATGACACAACCAGCATGACCACATATGGACACTCTGGCTCTATGCGAAGAAATGGAATGAACCAGATTTGGATCAGCTGTCATTTTAATTAAAAAGTAATAGAAAATCTGGCCATCTGGAGAGGGTGACAGTAGAAGCAAATCTCCAGTTTGCACAGGAAAATTTTAAATGAAAGAGTTTTGGAGTCAGGTATCTATGGAACGGCTCTGATGGTTTGAAACTTGAGGCTGGTGGGACCCAGGTTTTGGGACTGGCCATTTTTTAAAATGGATGTGTGTGTGCGTGTGTGTGTGTGTGTGTGTGTGTGCCCATACATATGCACATGTGAATTGGGTGGTGGAGGCAAAGAGTCAGCTCACATTTATCCCTGTCAGGGGCTAATTCCCAGTTAATGGCTCTGTCATCCCCTCAGTCCCCCAAGCTGAGAGATTCAGAAAGTCATGCTGGTTGCTCAGCTCTCCCTCACTTAACCTGTAACTCATAACTGCCCAACTTGTTTCTGGTATATTTCTTGATCCCTACTCCTAATTTCCTAGGTCAAAGGTTGTTAAACTTCATCTGTATCATTGAAACAATGTTCTCACTGTTTCAAATCTTTCCACCCTTATCCATCCACTCCACAGCCACAAGATGGTGACCTTTTAAAATGACAGATCTGATCCTACCACTACGATTCACTTGCCGTGTGCCAAACACTGTTCTAGACCCTGCGGGTACGGCAATGGCTGCAAAGGCCAAGGTTCCCGCCCCCCTACAGCTAACCTTATTGTGGAGAGATGGAATACAATCAACAAAGAGACAGTCAAGTATCAAGTATATCAGGAAGGTGAGAGATGCTAATGGAGAAAAATAAAACAAGGTCAAATTCTGCTAATAGCCCGAGGAAGAGGAAGACCAGAGAGCTAACCACTGGGCTTAGTAATGTGGAGGTCATTGTCTCGGTGGAGTTCTGGGGGTGAAAACTCAGTTGAAGTGGGTTTAGTAGAGGCTAAGAGGACAGAAATTGGAAACATCAGGAATTAATATATTGAGGCGTTTTGCCATAGAGATCAGTGAAGTGGTAGCTGGAGGAGGAAATGAGGTTGAAAGCACTTTAAGAAAAAAAGATGTGAGAGATAATTTTGGGTTTGGGTCCTAGTGGGGAGGTTCAGTGGAGAGAGAGGAAGCTGGTAGGAGAGGGAGAGAGCATGCTAGAGTCATGTTCTTTTTTTTTTTTTTTGAGACAGAGCCTCAAGCTGTCCCCCTGGGTAGAGTACGGTGGCATCACAGCTCACAGCAACCTCCATCTCCTGGGTTCAAGGGATTCCCTTGCCTCAGCCTCCTAAGTAGCTGGGACTACAGGTGCCCGCCACAATGCCCAGCTATTTTTTGGTTGCAGCTGTCATTGTTGTTTGGCGGGCCCGGGCTGGATTTGAGCCCAGCAGCTCAGGTGTATGTGGCTGGCACTAGCTGCTTGAGCCACAGGCGCTGAGCCTAGAGCCATGTTCTTGAGAAGGTGAGAGAGATGGCAGGGGCTGGCCCTTGCTAGGAGAGGACTGTTTATCTGTAAGTCTAGGTCCACATGGTGGGGGGTGCTTTTGGCTGCCAGTGGCTCCCTATGGTGCCCTGCTTGATAGAGTCCACTAACCTTAGCTTGGGACAGAAGGGCTTAGAACATAAATACCTGGCCCCAGTTTATCTTTCCCTACTCAGCAACTCTTGCCCCTTCTTAGCCCTTGCCGCCTCCTCCCCAACTATACATTTACATGTGTGCTTCTCTCTCTTCCTAGAGCCAGGACTCTTGTCCTCTTTATCTCTTTATCAACTTATCCTTTAAAACCTAGCTCATATGTTACCTCCTCAGTCCCTCTGGGTTCCCACAGTAATCTGCTCAAATCTGCATCATAGCACTTTATGGCCTTGTAATCGTTTACCCATCTGTCTTCCCTCCAAGCTGTGATCTCCTTGAGGGCAGATGTTCTATCTTCTTATTAGTCTCTGTATTCACAGCTGCCTGTACTCACCCCTCCCCCAGGACAGTGTCTGGCAGATAGCAAGAAATAAAACTGGGTACCCTGGAGACCACAGGTGGTTCTACCTATGCTTTTTATGTAAACTTGCTCTCGAACTATAACATTTTTATATGTGTTCACACACGCATGCACAGTGTATAAATATAGGTAGCTCTGTCTTCAAAGTGAACGCACGTGTGCAGCCAGCTCCCACAGCAGTAAACAGCACCTTGTCAGCATCCCAGAAGCTCCCTTCATATTCTTGTTAGTTATTACCCAAAGGTAAGTACTGTCTTGACTTCCAACATTATGTACTAGTTTTCCTTAATTTTAAACTTTATATAAATAGAAACAAATGCTGTGTACTCTTTTCTTCATACCTGACTTCTGTTATTCTTTCTTCTTCTTCTTCTTTTTTTTTTTTTAGAGACAGGGCCTTGTTCTGTCACCCAGACTGTGTGCTCACTGCAACTTCAAACTCCTGGGCTCAAGTGATCCTCCTGCCTCAGCCTCCCAAGTACCTGGGACTATAGGTGTGCACCACCATGCTCAGCTACAGCAATCTCTTTATCACCTGTAGCTGGGCATTTGGGTTGTTCCTGGTTTCTGCCAGAAACAGCACCCCAGTGAGTGCTCCTGCGTGTTTTCTGCTGGCTGTGTGCCTGAGAATAGAACTGTTGGGCATATATTCAAGGGCTGTGTGTATTTTTGACCACAGGAGCATAATTCTGGGCACTAGACTCACACATGTTAGAGTCCCTGAGCTTTATGGCCTCTGAGCCATTTGTCCAGGCCCTTCATTTTCAGATGAGATTCTGGGACTCAGGCCAGGAAAGCACCCTGTGCAAACTCACATGACAAGTCCGTGGCAGGGCTGGGACTTCCTTTGGGTCTCCTCATTTCTGGGCCTGTATGAACCAAGATTGATGTTGGGCAAATACCTTCTGGTACTTTGCATGAGGAAACAAACTCTCTTTTCCAACCCAGGAAAGATCACTTGCCATTCCCCTCTGACCCAACATGGCCCTCATACTGCAAAATTCAACCAACAAAAGCTTATCCAGTTTTCTAAGTGACTAAAAGAAGGGTATTTAATATTCAAGCCTTTAATAATACCTGTAGGTTCCTCTTCAAGGACTGCTGTAGACAGTGACTGCCTTTAGCCATTGTGATAATACCAGTAATTTCTATTTTATTTTATAAGTCTTACCTTGTTGCCCTCAGTAGAGTGCTGTGGTGTCACAGCTCACAGCAACCTTCAGCTCTTGGGCTTAGGTGATTCTCTTGCCTCAGCCTCCAGAATAGCTGGGACTACAGGTGCCTGCCACAATGCCTGGCTTTTTTTTTTTTTCGTTGCAGTTTGGTTGGGGCTGGGTTTGAACCTGCCACCCTCGGTATTTGGGACAGGCGCCTACCCACTGAGCCACAGGCGCCACCCAATTTCTGTTTTAGGTACAGAAGTTACTGACACTTGTCCCCTAAATCTCTCCCCAGCAACCTCTAGGACAGTGAGGCTTGATGCTCAGAAACGAATTGCGTTCATTTCAGAGGGACTAAGATGGGGGCTACATTATCCCCAAACTCTTTACAGGTACCTACCTAGTCCCTGTCCCATAGCCTATATGAGAGCTCAGAAAAAAACCCAAAACCCTGAGAAATAGATAAATGATATGTATCAGACTCTTAAATTATGCTACATGCTGAAGAATTGCTCTTTTTTGTTTATTGTTTAAGAATTGCTTTTATTTGAATTATCTCACTTAGTCCTCCTAGCAACACTTTAAGGGAGGTGTTATTATTGTCTCTATTTTAAGAGTGAAGAAATAAGAGTTAGGATGATGAAAGAACTTGCCCAAGGGCACACAGTAAGTGCATGAACTCGGCTCACCAGGGCCTGCACAGCCCCTGTGCAGTCTTTATCCTTGCTGGCTGTTTGCACGCACAGGGCTCAGCACTTGGTAGATAACGCAAAAAATGCTTGTTTACCTGATTGATACCTCCCTTCCATTAAGGTGTTAAGTGCTCTCCTGGCTTTGGAGAGAGAAACTCAGTATCACCAAGCGATCCATCTCTGTGGGAATACAAAATATGTGTTAATTCCAGCCTCTGCACTTTGCATTAACTAAAGAGCCTCTGCTAGACAGCCAGCATTAGCAGATGACTCTGTGGGCCATAAGTCGACAAAGACAGCTGTTTTACTTAAATTCATTGAAAGGGAAATGGGAAAGGCACCTAAAAGTCTGCTGGCTTATCTCTTCTCCCAAACTCCCTCCACTACCTGAAGGAGAAGAAGGAGAGAGAGGGAGGGAGAGAAGGGAAGAGAGAGAAGTTAGGCAGGGAGGAGGAACGGAGGGAGAGCTCGAGACTGCACTGTTCCTTTTTCTTTCAAGGTGAACTATTACACACAGCCAAGAACTTCCAGTCTTTTAAAATTCTTTCTGATTCTTGCCAATACTTGAAACGAAATGGTAGAGATATGAAAAAATAGAAAAACCATCTCCCAAAGCCACGTTTAAAGAGAGTCAGCGCGGGAACGAACAAGGGAGCATTTAAAAAAATTGTTCTGTGCTTCTCTAGCCTCTGAAAAATTCACTTTACAGCAAAAGACATGACTATCAATCAATCTGGTAGTGAAGTAACCCCCAGACAGTGGCTGAGAGCCAACACCCTGGGAGTTACAGACCTGGTTTGGGTGGTGATTAACTGCATGACCTAGGACAGTGACGTAACTAGTCTGTATCTGAGTGTCCACATATGTAAACAATATTTGTACACTGGCAAGAGCTACTCAGATGTGACGGATAAAGACAGTTAAGCGTTTAGTGTGTGTTGAGAGAAGCATATGTGTAGGTGTTGCAATATCATAGATTTATTGTCGCCTTCCACCATGATCCTGTGGAAATTTTGCAACAGAGATTTCCAGCTTTTCGGGAAGAGAAACCATCATCGGTTTTCCCTACTGTGTGGTAGGGATTCCGTCACTCCTCTGATTAAAATCTAAATGGCTACTTCTTTCATGATAAGGCCTAAATGTCCTTCCTCTGTCCAACAGAAATGGAAAACAGCACTGCTTTGGGGCATATTTTCTTTTCTGTTCAGCATTTAGGTACAAATTACCTGGATCAAATTAATTAAGCTAAAAGAATTGTAAATGCCTAACTAGATAGAACTTTGTTCAAATGTCTGAGAATTAATTACTAGATAGAGGGCTGATCCCTGGAAGCATAGATGATCGCGTGGCAGGTGCCAGGTTCAAAACTTGCCCTCAAGGGTTTCACAATCCGGGACTGGGCCAGAGAGCTATGCTTTTATTCCCAAATTATTTGATATGTATAACTGCAAAGGAGGTGCCCTTGAAATGTTAGTGGGGTGACCTCATTAGAAGAGCTTGTCATCTATGTGTTGTGCTCTGCACCTGGACGACCTCTCACGTGGTAGCACTCACAGCAAGGAGAGCTTTCTAGCAGGAAGCCTGCTGTGAATGTCCCCAATGCAGAGCATCATCCGCAGAGCTTGGGTTCCCTGGCAGAATGCCAGGCTTCTTGGAGGTGAGTTTCAATGAGAGTGAACACACAGGCAACTAATTCCCAATAGCAGATTGTCCTCCTGCATATAAAACACATTATATGGGAAAGTGCAAATATCAAGAGCCTCTGAATTGGTAACAGAAAATATCTTGTTCTGGGAGTGGCTCGACTCAGATTCCTATCTGGCCCTCTTGCTTTTCTTGATTTTCTTTCTGTTGCATGTACATGATGTTTAGAAATAAGAGTGTGCAAATGTTAGACACGGGCTGCTACTGTGGAAACCAAGTGGAATAATTATTACTTTGTATTCTGAGCAAAAGAAGGCTAGACATTTTAGTTCTAGAGATCTAAGAGTGAAAGTTAGAATAAAGGAGAGTGAAATGGGGAAGAAATATATCCTCTGACAAAAATGAGATCCCCAAAGTTAATGTGCCCGAGATGTTCTTATTTATTCTTTAATACAACATGAGTAATTGTAAATGATTTATTTTAAAAGACTTGCCTATGTTAATTTATTGCTTATAGAGTATACATCATTCCCTTGGAACACCTTGTAGTGGGTTATGCCCACATTCTGGCTCTCTCGAGAGAGAACGGAAAGTTTTAGTCACTGGCTTGAGTAAGAATTAAACTGCAGATGACAAAGTATTCTCTCTGTTGTAGTTTTGACAGTCACTTTCTAGTATGAATGTTCCAACAACAAGAGGAGCAAGATAATTTGTTTCTTTTGGGGTATTTACTCTCACCTCCAGTTCTGCCATTCCACTACTAGTTCTAGATCTGTTTGGGAGAGTGGCAGCCTGAAGTGAATACATTCAGCAACAGAAAATGGTAAACTGTTTGAATGGGGAGGGCCCTGAGAGATCCACAGTATCTACAGATTACTAGTCCCCAAAGGAAGGAGGATTTGCATAAAGTTATAAAGCTGATAGAAAAGAGTGAGACTGAAATGCAGGTATCTGGACACCCCCACCTGTGCTCTTGTCATTATGCTATAGGGCTTCTTAGCCCCTGGGCACCTAGAAAAAGAAATGCCTTCACTTACTTGATGATGTTTACTGCCAGGCTTCTGATGGAGGCCAGGTGGATGTAGCAGGTGGGGGCAGTTGTGCACCATGCTGTACAAAACAGGAGTAGTCCCTACCAATCTGGAGGGGATAGAGCTATTAAATAAAAAAACTCACAAATACATATATAAATGTTAGCTGTGAGAAGTGATCTGAAGGCAACACAGGGTGCCATAAGCACTTGGAACCAGGAGACCTAGGGGTTTGGGGAAGATATCCCCAAGAGAGTGATGGGAGTTGTGATAGGGACCAAAGGATGGCGGAGCTGATAGAGAGTGGGGTAGGTAGAGGGAAGGGGGATGGCACAGGGGCAATGTTCCAGGTAAAGAATAATTGCTGGACCTGAGACTGGGACTCCTTCTGGGGAGGAGTTTGGTATATTTAAGAAGCTGAAAGAAATTCAAGTGGCGGGGAGGGGAGAGGAGGGCCGAAAAGAGGAGGTGGGGGTGGGGTGGGGAGAGAAGCAGGAAGGGGGATTGGCAAGCTTTTACCTAACTGGCACAGTGTAAGGGTATGTGGCACACCTTCTGGGTGAAGGGCTCAACTACAACTTGGACGTTGTCTAATAAATCCAAACAATGTAACCTCATTATTTATACCTTCATATTAATCCAAAATAAGAAAAAATGAAACAAAAAAGCTGAAAGAAAGCCTGGTGTGGCTGGCATACAGGCACTGGGCGGTGGAGGAGGCTGGGATGGGAGACCCCTGCAATACACAGCAGGACATTTGCTTTTTATTTCGAGAGCCAAAGAAATCTTAAGCGGGATCTGCCCTGATCAGATTTGCATTGGAAAAGATCTGTCTGGCTGCTGTAGTTATTAGGACACTCTGAAGGTTCTTGGGCTCCAGGAGAACAATCACAGTAGCTTGGGCCAGTGTGGCAGGGATGGAGATGAGGGAGTAGGCAAATAGGAGAGAAGACACCCCCTCTCCACCCATCATGGCTAGCTGATATTTTGTCATGTGCATAGAAAGTGGGATTAGATACCTGGATAGGGAGTCCAGTCAAGGAACCTCACGAATCATGACTGCCCGGGGCAGCCTCCTTCCTTTCCCACTCAAAGATGCCTCAGAGCCTGATCCTACTATGCCATATAACAGTTTCTTTCTTCTGAAGCTCTCAAAAGTGTTTTGCAAAGATGCATCAACAAAGAAGATGATATTAAGAGACTTGAAAAAGTCACTGATTTTACTCTAATTACACACCTGGTTGTGGGCATGAGATGATTGGTGGTGGTAATTTCATCCAAAGTAAATAAGACCCAAAGATAAGAATGGTTTGGGAAAATGGTCGCAGTCCCTTTTTTGGCTGTGTTGGGGAATAGCCCCCTTAACCTTGAAATACCTTCACTTTGGACCTGCTCAGAGTATAAATTTTTGCTGTGTGTTCAGACTTTAATATAATTTTTTCTGTAAGTCAGTTGGTAGGTGTATATTATATACTTCCTATAATATAATACCTATGGTTATTAGGCGTTTGCAATGTGCCAGGTACTGCTCGAAGCCTTTTGTACATGGCAGTGATGAGGGGAGGAAGGAACCATCTACAGAAGGTGAGGCTGAAGCTGAGAGGCACAGCCCGACTGCTCAGCAGTACCTGAGCCACCACGCTGTGCTTTAAACCACCATGTTACACTGCATGCTAACCTTGTCCTCTCAGTGTCCAGCACTCTGCTGTGTGCTGTGAAGATAAATGCATTGCCAGGCATTATAACTAATATTCACCAGACTTAGGAAGATCTCTTGCAAGGCTGAAGAATTTCTTTTCTAACCTCTCACCACTTCTCCTTCCTCCATGTCACCCCAAATCCTGCCATCACTTGGAAATTCTGCTTGTGATAGCAGACCCCATCCATCACTGCTTCAAGCCCCTCAGCTCTCTCCATCCCAGCTCTCTTTCTTCTTCCTCTCTCTGGCTCTGTCTGTCTCTGTCACACACACACACACACACACACACACACACTCATCTATGAGTGGGAGACCCTTTTTCTAATCTCACCCTAGCAGTGGTGTTTGTGGTGTCTTGAGGGGAAGGGGAAAGAAAAAACTTTAGGTCTCCACTTATACTGCCACACCAACCTGGTGGTTCACTGTGACGTAGCCATGTATTTTGGGAAAGAGGTGTCTTTTTTTATATTTAAGATATTTATTGAACACCTATTATATGCAAAATGCTGGTTAGACACTTGTTTGTTTTATTGTTGGGGAATCATTGGGGGTACAGTGAGCCAGGTTACACTGCTTGCCTTCGCTGGGTGAAGTTGCTTTGTGGGAAAGGGGTGTCTCTATAGGCTGTGGCTAAGGCAGGAATCGGGCAGAGAGTGCTGGGGTCCTTGGGGTAAATGGGAAAGGCCTGAGGGGGCCCCACACTCACCTGGATCTCCATAGTACCTGAGATCCTGTGTTGTGTAAGCAAGCACACTCTTGCTTACTCTGGGTAACTCCTCATTCTAAACTTGAGTGAAGGTTGGGGCATCTCTGGGGAGTCTAGCTCCTGAGAGGAATTTTGGAGAAAAGTGTGCTCTGGGGACAGGCTGGATATCTTCACTGAACTTGGAGGCAATTCCAAAGCCTGGTCACTTCTTAGAAAGAGCAATCCCCTCACAGGACTGGGCACAAAAAAGGGGATGGGTCAGTCCCAACGTCTGTCTTCCCTTCAAATTCATACTGATGCCTCAAAAGTCTGGACCTATCTATTTTTCAGCCTTCTAAGTTCCTTTTGGTCACCTTGTAGGCACTTCTGGTCACTGAGGTGGGACACAGCCTGATGGCCACTTCTTCATCAGCAGGAAGATTGTTCCATGACAGGTCTGATCTCCATGTCATCGACCTCTCGACTGGGAAAGGAGAGTCACAGGAAGAGCTTGTCAGAATCCCCAACTCTGATGCTTGCTACACTCACCTCTGGTGTGAAAGGCCAGTATCTGACTTTCAGTGACTTCCAGTATTAGGTTGAATAGAAGCAGCAGGAGTGAGATCCTTGTCTTGTTCCTGCTCTTAGAGGAAAAGCTTTCAACTTTTTGCCATTAAGTGTTATGTTAGCTGTGAGCTTGTCCTATATGGCCTTTGTTATGTCCAATATTTTCCTTCAATACTTAATTTGTTGACAGTTTTTATCATTAAAGGATGTTGAATTTTGTTAAGTGCTTTCTCTACACCTATTGTGATGATCATTGATCATTTTTTATTCTTTTTTAATGTGGTGTACCATGTTTATTGATTTGTGTATGTTGAACTATCTTTGCATCCCAAGGATAAATCCCACTGAATTATGGTGTATGATCCTTTTCATGTGCTGTTGAATTCAGTTTGTTAATTTTTCAATGAAGATTTTTGCATCTGTGTTCATCAGAGATATTGGGTATAATTTTCTTTTTTCTTTCTTTCCTTTTTTTTAAGATTTTTATTTTTATTATTATTATTTTTGAGACAGAGTCTCACTATGTCACCCTTGGTAGAGTACCATGAAGTCACAGCTCATGGCAACCTCCAACTCTTGGGCTTAAGCGATTCTCTTGCCTCTACCTCCCAAGTAGCTGGGACTACAGGTGCCTGCCACAACGCCTGGCTATTTTTTGTTGCAGTTGTCATTGTTTTAGCTGGCCCGGGCTGGGTTCAAACCTGCCAGCCTTGGTGTATGTGGCTGGCGCTGTAACCACTGTGCTACGGGCATCAAGCCGGGTATGATTTTCTTTTCTTGTAGTGTTCTGTCTGGTTTGGGTAGAAGAGTAACACTGGCCTCATAAAATGAGTTTGAAAGTGTTTCTTCTTTCTCAGTTTTTTGAAAGACTTTAAGGATTGTTATTAATTCTTCTTTAAATGTTCAATAGTTTTCACTGGTGAAGACTTTGGTTTGGGTTTTCTGTAGTTGGGAGATTTTAGATTACTAATGGCATCTCCTTGCTTGCTATCAGTCTATTCAGATTTCTGTTTCTTTGTGATCATGATTCAGTCTTGGTAAATTGTATATTTCTTGAAATTTATCCATTCTTTCTAGGTTATTCAGTTTATTGTATATACCCGTTATTCCAGTGGTCTCTTAATGCTTTTTTAAAATTTATTTAAGTCTTCTTGCTTGTTTTCATAGTCTAGCTAACAGCTTATCAATTTCATCTTTTCAAAAAATGAACTCTAAGTTTAGTTGATCTTTTCTGTTATTTTTCTAGTCTGTTTCATTTTTTTTCCCTGCTCTGATCTTTGTTATTTCCTTCCTTCTGCTAATTTTGGGCTTAGTTTGTTTTATTCTAATTTCTTTCTTTTTTTTTTTTTTCACAGTGACGTGACCAGTTGGCATTTATTAGTGTAGTTACAATTTGTCACTGTGGGAAAAGTAGTAGAGGAACCAAGGCTCTTTGTTACCACAAAGAAATAAATAAAGCTTATGTTTTAGGAACATTCTAACTTAGTAAATGACATCTAGCAGGAGCATTAGAAGAGCCCAGCCTTGTGTGACAGATGAAACTGGGGTAGAAGTCAAGATAAATTCTACCTAATGGAGCTCACATTTACCACCCTTGCCTCCGGTTCCTGGCCAGAGCTGATCATGGTGCAAAATAAAAGGAAAACTATTGGAAAGGGAGATAAAACACTGAGAAAATGTGGACTTAGATCTACTGAGGGGGGGTGAGCTGACCATGATCAGATAATCTGTTCCCCTCACTCCCGGGAGGCTTAGACGGCAGCTTCCTCAGACCGCTTCCGAGTGATGTGCTCCAGGTGGGCATGGTCGGAGGTATCCAAGTCAATCTCGTACTTGGCCAGGATTTTAAGGATGGGCCTCAGCTTCAGCCACCATTGTTCCTTGGGGATTCGATGCTCAAAATCAGTCTGGTCCTTCAGCTCAGTCACTGGTTGGAAGAGCAGGGTCCTCTTACGCTTCCCCAGAACACAGCCTGAGTCTGGAGTATTGGCGAAGATCCGCCCATTGCGGTAACTCTCTTTGATTTTCCCAGACATCCAGTTCATAGCTTTGGCACCCATCTTAGTGGCAAAATTCCTGTCAAATGGAGTTGGACTCCCACCCTGCTGCATGTGACTGAGCACATTCTTCCTGCTGTCGAAGATGCCCTTCCCTTCCTCCGAGTACAGGTTGAAGATGAAGTCAGTGGTGTAGTTCTCATTGCACTTTTCATTCCTTAACACCAAGTCCCTTTTCACAGTTGTTTTCATCTTTTGCACCAGATGTTCAACATTTGCCTGCAGGTCTCGAATGGTGAAGGGCTCCTCAAAAATGTAGGCGGCATCAGCCCCAGCTGCCAGTCCTGCCACGGTGGCCAGGTAGCCACAGTAGCCACCCATAGTCTCAATGATAAACACCCGATGCTTGGTGCCTGCTGCTGACTGCTTGATGCGGTCACAGGTCGTGCAGATGGTATTGAGTGCTGTGTCGGCCCCAATGCTGAAGTCTGAGCCAGGGACGTTGTTGGAGACAGTAGCAGGAATGACCACAAATGGGATGCAGAGCTCATCAAACTGCTTCCTGCCCTCCATCAGCTCCAGGCCCCCCGTGTAAGCTTCAAAGCCCCCAATGATGACAAGGCCCTGGATGTTAAACTTCGTTATGTTGGCACTGATCTGTTCCAAGTGCTTCTTGGGTAGAGTTCTTTTAGTCCCAAGTTTAGAACCTCCTTGACCAGTCCAGCCCCCAACATAGCTCCAGCCAGCTTCCTCAATCTGACCCTTGGCCAGGCCCTCGAAGCCATCATGTACAACCAGCACTTGGTTGCCCTGGACGAGGCCGATCCTCACAGTGGAGCGAACAGCAGCATTCATGCCTGCAGCTGGGGCCCCCACATTCATCACGGCCACTGTGTGCAAAGCGCTCTTAGATACTGGGGGTCTGACATGGGCTAGAACTTATACACCTCCCAGTTGTTCATGAAGCTCCGGCCTCTCAGCTTCATGGCTTCATCAAATTTCTTGTCCTCCATGGCCTTGGTCACGTCTTTGGTCACCTGGACACACTCCATGAGGGGCAGGTGCACGGCTTGGTTACCAGACAGGCTCACTACACAGGCTGGAGTATCTGGGGTCCCCTCCAAAAGTGCCATCACTGCTTCCACGCCCATCCTGCTGCCCAGGATTCAGTCAAAGGCTGATGGTGTCCCTCCCCACTGTACATGCCCCAAGACGGTGACCCAGGTGTCATATCCCAGACGCTTTACCACCAGATTTTTGATGTCTTCTGAGGTGATTGGCTTGCCATTCTTGTCAATTGCACCCTCAGCCACAATGATGATGTTCAGACGAGAACCTCGGGTCCTTGTCTCACTGAGTCGGTGACAAAGGTGTTCCTCCCAGTCATCATCTGGTGGACATTCAGGAATAAAAACCCAGTTGGCCCCACAGGAGAGAGAGGTAACAGGGGCTAGGTATCCACAGTGGTGGCCCATCACTTCTAACACAAATGTCCTCTGGTGGCTCTGGGCAGTGGTGGTGATGGCATCTACAATTTCTATGATCCGGTGCAGAGCAGAATCAGTACCAATGGTCATATCAGTGCCGCAGAAGTCATTGTCAATTGAGCCAACCAAGCCCACGATGTTCAGGTAGCTGGATTTCTTAGCCTCCTCATCTGTGATCTTACCTGCTTTCTGGAGGTCACTCAACAAGTCACTCCACTCTGAACGGAAGGTGTCAGCCCCGGTGAGGCTGCCATCACCCCCCGATGACACACAGATTGGTGATCCCACGCTTCACCAGGTTATATGCAGCTCGGAGTCGTCCTTCTCGTTCCCGAAAGTCCTTGCACTGGGCACTTCCAATCACCGTGCCTCCCAGCTGAAGCATCATGGAAACGCTCTCCCAGGTGGCTTCCCTGATGTGATCTTCCCCATCCACCAGGCCTTGATAACCCTCATGGACAAAGAAGACATGGGCACCAGTAAAGATACCAACTCGAACCACAGCCCTGACAGCAGCATTCATTCCTTGGGCATCTCCACCAGAGGTTAACACAGCAATGGCTTTGCAGATCCCCAGAGTTTTGGCTGCATGGTGCTCTTCATGGGTCATGATCCACTCTTTTAGTCTTAGCTCTCCCCGGCAGCAGCTTTCTTGCAGATTCTATTCTAATTTCTTATGGTATAAAGTTAGGTTGTTTATTTGAGAACTTTCATTTTTCTTGATGTAGGCATTTAATCCTCTAAATTTCCCTCTTAAAATGTTTTTCCTACATTCCGTTACTTTGGGTATATTGTGCTACCATCTTTATGTGTCTCAAGATATTTTTAAATTTCACGTTTGATATCTTCTTTAACCATGGGTTGCTCAGGATTGTGTTGATTCCACATACTCATTAATTTTCCAGTTTTCCCCTGTTATTGATTTCTAGTTTCATACTATTATGCTTAGAAAAGATACTTGATATGATTTCAATATTCTTAAATTTGTTAAGGCTTGTTCTGTGGCCTAACATATGAACTATTCTGGAGAATGTTCCGTATGCACTTGAGAATAATGTATATTCTGCTGCTGTTCAATAGAATGTTCTATATAGTATATGTGTTAGACATATCTGTCTATAGTGTCATTTGAGTTCAATGTTTCCTTATTAATTTTCTGTCTGTATGATCTATCAGTTGTTGAAAGCAGGACATTGAAGCACCCTGATATTATTGTACTGTTGTTCATTTCTCTCTTCAGATCTGTTAATATCCACTTTATACATTTAGGTGCTCTGGTTTTGGGTGCATATATATTTATACTTGTTATATCTTACTCCATTAGTCTTATTCTGTGCCCCCAGGCGATAGTGCCATGGCATTAACCTAATTCATAGCAACCTCAAACTCCTGGGCTCAACAAATCCTCTTGCCTCAACGTCCAGAGTAGATAGGATTATAGCTACATGACCAGCTGCCACAATGCCCAGCTAATATTTCTAGTTTTTGTAGAGATGGGGTCTGGGTCTTGCTCTTGCTCAGGCTGGTCTTGAACTCCTGAGCTCAAGTGATCCTCCCACCTCAGCCTCCCAGAGTGCTAGGATTATAGACATGAGCCGCTGTGCTTGATCTATCATACCCTCTCGATGAATTGACCCTTTATCATTATATAATGACCTTCTTTGTCTCTT
>NW_003852455.1:2388123-2408872 GCF_000181295.1 Otolemur garnettii | reverse complement strand
CCCTTGGTAGAGTGTCATGGTGTCACAGTTCACAGCAACCTCAAACTCTTGCCTTAGCCTCCCAAGTAGCTGGTGCCCACCACAATGCCCAGCTATTTTTTGTTGTTATTGTTATTGCAGTTGTCATTGTTGTTTGACTAGCCCAGGTTGGATTTGAACCAGCCAGCCTCGGTGCACGTGGCTGGTGTTGTAACCACTGTGCTGTGGGCGCTGAGCCTGAACTTTGATTGTATATAAAAACTCTGCTTTTGGTCCTCCTACCATTTTATGTTTTTGATGTCACAATTCACATCTTTTTATATTCATTATATATATTAATTATATTCATTAACAAATTATTATCGCTATAGTTATTTTTAATGCTCTTATTTAAAAAAAAATCCCATCATGTTTAAAGCCTCTTTGATGTCTCTTCAATTCCTGCCCCTCTTCTGAGCATTGGCACCACCCTGCCCTGGACTATAAGTTCATGGGAAGCAGAGACTAAGTCTCCTTTGTCTGTGCTTGGCCCACCGAGAGTGCTTGATCAAAGTTCATTCCTTCATCCTTGTTTTTTTGTCTTGGGAACGTTTCCTGCTTGGCTTCTGCTTTATGTTTTTGGCACAAATGATTAAGATTACAGGAACATCTCACTAGTTCACCTGCTCCTTTGTCTCCAGGAGGAAACTGGAGTTTGGAGAGCAGATGGCACAGCCAGGCTGTCAGCCCTGTGTTCTCTCCTCCTTACCCTGGGCAACCTCTGTCCCAGGCGGTGCTTTTGCTGCTCTTCTGCTTCTCGTCTTTGTGCTTTGGCTTCTGGCTTTTCTCCTTTTGCTCTTTCCATAGCTACCTTCTCCTCCAACCACCAGTGCTCTCCCCACCTCCTGCACTCTCTTTCCCCCTTTCTTCCTCTTCCTCTCTCCTCCTCTGCTTCTTTTCCCCACTGGTGTTCTTCAGCTGTTACTTCTACTTCTGCTTCTTTTTCCTCCTGTGTTTGCTTCTTCTGCTGCTGATTTTTCTTCCCCCTCTTCTTCCTCCTTCTTCTTCTGCCTGTTCTGCTACTTCTCTTACTTCTGTTGTGGCTTCAGCTTCTGCTTTTTCATTTTTGATTTCTGCCGTTGCCACTTTTTCTTGTGCCATGGCTTCTCCTTCTGTCGCTACTACTCTTTCTTCCCCTGGGCCCCCACCCTGTCTTTCCTTCTCTTCCTCCTCCTCCTTTCTCAGCTCTTCTCTCTCCCCTGTGTCTGTTTCTGTGTGTGCTGCTTCTGTTTCCCAAGCACCTACTTCTGCTATTTATGTTTCTGTGGCTCGTCCTTTTGCTTTTGCTTTTTTGCTCTGCTTCTGATTTTCCTGGGGCTTCTACTTCTTCCCCTTCTGCCTTTTCTTTCATGTCCACTTTTCTTTTCTGCTTCAGCAGCTGCTGCTGTTTCTTCACCTCCTTATCCATCTTCTCTGTCCCCTCCTCCTCCTCTTCCTTTTTCTCTTCCTCTTTCTCTTCCTCACTTTCAAACATGCTATGTTTAAGGAGCTTGTGTGATATCTGCTATACTCTCACTGGGCTTTCCAATGTTCCTTAAGAGCTGAAAACTTGAGATTTGCTTGTTGACCTTCAGAATAGTCTCTTTTGGGTGGCACCTGTGGCTCAAGGAGTAGGGCGCTGCCCCCATATACCGGAGATGGTGGGTTCAAACCTGGCCCTGGCCAAAAACTGCAAAAAAAGAAAAAAAAAAACCAAAACAGTCTCTTTTAGTAAGTGGCATATAATAACAATAACATCTCACAAAGGAGCAGCACTTTATAATTAATCCAGTATTTTAAAAGCCATTGTTTTATTTGCAGAATAGGGAAATTGAGGCTCAGAGGATTTTCCGTACTTTCTAAGGCCACACAGAAAGAAGCAGAGCTTATCTAAGAAGCTGGGGCCCCTTCACCATAGGGCCTTACTTTTTTTTTTAAATAGATTTTATTCTTTAGATTAGTTTTAGGTTTATAGCAAAATTGAGGAAAGTACATAAAGTCCCAATAGTACCTTACAGTTTTACAGAGCTTAAAAAATTCCTTTGCATCTATGATTTCACCTGTTCAAGAAACTCTTAGAGTGGATATCAGCCCAGAGAAGGGAGGGATTCATACATGGACACACAGCAAGATAGTGAAAACTGATTGAGGTGAAGGATTCCAGCTCCTTGTCCAAGGGCTCATAAAGGGTCAAAGCCATTCAGAAAAACAGTGAATCAGTGAGTGGTAGGCATGGACATTGGGCCAGCTTATCCTTACTATGTCACCAGTCCCACCCATTCAGGTCCTGGCATAAGAGAGTCACCCAGACCTGCTTCTCTTAGATTTTCCATCCTTAAGGAAAATTCTAGTGACCTAAATCCAGGGCAGAAAACCAATAAACACAGGATTTGCTTTTTAAGAAAAACTTAATTGATAGGCTGAAAGTGCCGTGAGGCCACAGGGCAATTAGAGTATGTTGGGCTCCAGCCCTGAGCAGATGCCTTCCTGGTAGGAATCCAGGTCCTAGGAATAGAAGCACCAGCCCTTCTGTGCCAGCCCTGGCAGGGCCTCACCAGGCAGCTGGTCTCCAGCCAGTTGTTCCCCATGCTGCCAAAACTGCACAGGCCCTGGAGGAATGGAAGTGGAATTTGGCACGATTCACATTCTTGTCTTCGGAGAGTGGGTGGGAGTAGCATCCTGGGAAGCAATAGGTTATCAACCAGCTCCATGAAGGCAGGTCTAGCCCAAATCAGCACCTAGCATATAACAGGTGCTCAAAAATATTTGTTTATTGACTGCCTAAAAGCTGAAGCCAGGACAGGGAGCATTAACCACTTTCTGAAATTTATAACTCCTGAATGTTTATGTTTATAGGGCTCTTATCTAAGTATCTGGTATTAGGTGGGGAATGGGAGGTAGTTGTTGGGAATAATAGGATAATGGCTTTCACTCCTTCTGAAAGGAGGCCCAGAGAATAAAGTGGATGGAAGTATAGATAGTTTAAAAGGGAATTAGCAACCTGGCTGGGTCTGGGGGCTTGTAGGAAGGGTGGAAAGATGATCCCAGAGAGTTTTCTTAGACAGGGAAGACAGCATGTGTATCTTAACTGCAGAAGGGCTCTTCAAAGTAATGTTGTTATGTGGCCATTCACCAAATATCTGTGCTCTCTTTTGGGTAAGTCCTTTGAAAAGAGTTCTTGGAAGGCATGATTTGCAGTCCAGGAGTACAAAGTGGTACAAAGTGCCACTGCCTCCCTGAAAAGAGCAGCCCACCCTAGAGGCTCCACTGGGATCACCTCTGCCTACAAATAAGGCCGTGCTGCCAGGCACACGGGTCAGCACTTGTAGTTTGGGGCAGGGAAAATGCCATGACTGTTCAGAAGGGCAGAGAGGATGCCTTAGTAAGGGGTGGACACGGCCATAGAAAGGCAGTATAATCAAGGGTGAGGAGTCAGGAGTGCTGTGTGAGTGACAGGTAATCCTGTTTGGCTTGAGGCTCAAGGAAGTAGGAGCTGAGGTTGGAAATCTAAACCTGGGCCGGGTCAGAGATTTCTGTGTCCTTCCTTTATTTTTGACTTCTGATGAAAAGGCTTGAGTTTATCACACCTTGAAGTTCATGACACAGTATCTTCATTAGTCCCTACAAGTTCCTTCTCTTGACATACTCATTTATTTAGTATCATTTTCCCATATGCAGGCAACATATTCTAATACAGTTGCCATTCACCTTTTGTTTTTACATGCTTCTATGTAAGAGGTGTTGGTGTTTAGTTCTTACAATGCATGTTGCTTTAGTGTATTTAAGTGATTTGGGTTTTTTGTTATTGTTGTTTGTTTTCTGAGACAGGGTCTTGCTCTGCTACCCAGGCTAGAGTATAATGGTGTCATCATAGCTTACTGCAGCCTCCAACTCCTAGGCTCTAGTGATCCTCCTTTGTTGGCCTCCCCCTGAGCAGTTGGGGGTATAGGCATGCACCACTACACCTAGCTAAATTTTTAAATTTTTTGTAGAAATAGAATCTTGCTATGTTTTTGCTCAGGATGGGCTCACACGATCCTCCCACCTTGGCCTCCCAAAGTTCTGGGCTTGCAGGCATGAGTCATCACACCTGGTTGGGTTTTCTATATCTTATTCTGCTCCTGACAATTTTATTTGGCACTATAGTTTTAAGATGAATTCATACTTATAGGAATGCAGGTAGGCCATCACTTCAAACACTGCACAGGACCACGGGAGTACACCCACTACATTTTGCCTATGTATCCTCCAGGGATGGACATCCATGTTGTCCACAAGTGGTTCCTTAACAAAGGAGCGCCACATCAAGAGCTGCTTTTTAGGCAGGCTGGTGGCCTCACAGGACTGACACTTGCCTTTCTGTGAGAAACCTATGATCTCAGCTTGGATGTGTCCAGCTAGCACTGAGTGGCTGAGAGTTTCGAGATCCTGGAGGGACCTGGAGGCTGTTTCCTCCAGGCTGCCTGCATTCTCGGCAACCATGTTGTGTGGTGACTCACGGCACAAATAGTAGGTCTCAGTCAAAAGACCTTCAAAAGGACAATGTGTTCTTTATGCAGAATAGGAAGTTTAGGAAGCAAGTCTAGGATGTCTGTTTTCCTGAAGGCTGGGCTGTGAGTAAACACGATATTTGGTTTGATTCAGCAACAGGGCTGGGAGAGAGGCAGCAGACACCCACAGCCACCGAGAGGGAATGAAAGGAAACTGGAAAAGAGTGCGCGTGAGTGTAAGTGTGCTAGTGTGTTCGAGAGGGTGACTGGCCAGCATGGAGGAACAGGGGGTGGTTATGAGACTGTCTTCTTGCCATAACTTGGAGCTAGCTTGTTGCTGGGTCCCTGAGAAAGCTCCTAACTGAAGTGCATGCCGAGTCAGCTGAGTAAGCTGTTATTCTTAATTTAATGGGGCTGGCTCCTATATGTTCTTCCTGTACTTCAGGGGCATTTGTTTTCAATTAGAAAAATAATCCTTGTCATAAAGAGCCCAGTGGCTATGCTCCCAATAGCTCTGTGCCCTCAGTGTGTCTGTCCTTTTGTAAAGGGACTGGGGCAGCTAAGGATGCTTTTTGCCTCCAGACATGCTCCTCTCCGGCTGGCCAGGGTGGCCCTGACTTCAGGCTGGCCCAGGCTTGAAGGTGGCAGGCAGAGGCTGGTGTGAAGCAGATCTGGATTCTACGCATTTCTTCTCCAGCTCTGTGATCCCCCAGTGGTTTCTTCAAGGCAGGTTGCAGATTGGATCCAACAAAGGTCCTTGGAAATCCATATGTCCCCTTAGTAATTTTTTTTTTTTTGAGATAGAGTGTTGTGTTGCCTAGGCTAGAGTGCCATAGTGTCATCCTGACTCATAGCAACCTCAAACTCCTGGGTTCAAGTGATCCTCCTGCCTCAGCCTCCTGAGAACCTAGGACTATACGTGCCCATCACAATGCATGACTAGTTTTTCTATTTTTAGTAGAGACAGGGTCTTACTCTTGTTCAGGCTGGTCTTAAACTCCTGAACTCAAGCATTCCTCCTGCCTTGAGGAGTGCAGGAGTGCTAGAATCACAGATGTGGGCACTGCACCTGGCCTCCCTCTATTAATTCTTTCCAGGTGTGCCACAACCTCAGATGACCTTGTCAGTAGAAGAATGGAGTGGTTCCTGGTTTTCCCTGATTCAGAGTGCAGCTAATGGTATAGTGAGATGGGCTCTAGGGATGCCTGCACTCTGGGCTGGAAGTTCCAGAGGGTGGGGGGGGGGGTCCATGTCCATTCTGTTCATGCTAGACTACAGCATTTAGTACAATGCCTGGCACATACCATAAAAATATAACTTCAATACAAATTTGGTGGTGAATAACTAAAATTAAGTGACAGGGACCAGAGAAGGAATCTGGCTTATCCACAGGGAGAATAAGATTAAGAGGGGAGAAAGGGCTTTCTCAAGTTTATTATTGGAGGTTTTTGGCAAATTATATAATATGATGCTTTGACAGGGCACCCATAAGCTATGGGTAGCTTTTTTTTTTTTGGTCACACTGCACACATTTCCAAATTATGGGTAGTTTTGACTGCTAGAATGTTCTTCTTTAGAAGAAGTAAACACTACTTGATGGAATACCCACTGGATATCCAGCTGTGGTTGAGACTTTGGGGCTATAAAACTAATATTTTTGAGCATCTGCTATAAGCCAGACATTGTTTTGGGTGTTCTGTTTACATTATCTTATTTAATTCTCATTACAACCCTTTGAAGCAAATCTCCATTAAACAGAAAAGGAACCAAAAGTTCAAAGAGGCAAATTGCCCTACCCAAAGTAAACAGGACTAGTTCCAGCCAGGGACCCTGCTGAGAGGGAGGTCACTTTGCATTTATAGTTGAGAATGAGAAGTGCCCTTCCAACTTTGAGCCCTTCATTTTTTAAATCAATCTTACCCTTTAAAGGAGATTTAAATTTTTTTGTGGTGATTTTTCTGAAGGTCCCAACTATGTTTAATTTTTTTATAATTGGAAAATAAATTACTGTATCATAAAAATAAAATGGAATTTTAAACAGCTGCATTGAAAATTTTGTAATATGATCACTATTTGGATATGGATGCCGATTTCATGTTAACATAACTAATAGCAGCACCTTAAAATAAATCAAATTCATTGACAGATGGCAAGAGTGAAAGCGAAATGATATGCATAGTTGTCATAATTAGGCTTTGAAGGCTTCAAGGGTATTTAAAAATTAAATCATAAACACACAGATCATGTATACATTAATGCATTTATGGGGTACATTGTGCTGATTTTGTATAGAATTAGGAATGCTTCCATTACACTGGTTAATATATATCTCATCTCATTTACTTCATTATTGTGGTAAGACATTTATATTCTATGCTAATAGATCCAACATGTACCCCATGGACTGCATTATGCACCACAGGTGTGATCCCACCATTCACCCTCCCTCAATCTGACCTCCCCACTCCCTCCCATACCCCCTCCTCCCTCCTTCATCTTGGGCCATAGTTGTGATCTATTCTTCATATACTGGGATCTGATCAAACTAAAAAGCTTCCGCACAGCCAAGAACACAGTAAGTAAAGCAAGCAGAAAGCCCTTAGAATGGGAGAGGATATCTGCAGGTTATGCTTCTGACAAAGGTTTGATAACCAGAATCCACAGAGAACTCAAACTTATTAATAAGAAAAGAATAAGTAATCCCATTTCATTGTGGGCAAGGGACTTGAACAGAAGCTTCTCTGAAAGAAGACAGGTGCATGGCCTACAGACACATGAAAAAAATGCTCATCATCTTTAATCATCAGAGAAATGCTAATCAAAACCACTTTGAGATACCATCTAACTCCCGTAAGAGTGGCTCACATAACAAAATCCTTGAACTACAGATGTTGGCATGGATGTGGAGAAAAGAGAACACCTCTGCACTCTTGGTGGGAGTGTAAGCTAATTTGTCCCTTTTGGAAAGAAGTATGGAAAATACTCAGGGATCTAAAAGTAGACCTGCCGTTTGATCCTACAATTCTACTAGGTGTATATCCAAAAGATCAAAAATCACTTTATAAGAAAGATATTTGCAGCAGATTGTTCATTGCAGCTCAATTCATAATAGCCAAGTCATGGAAGAAGCCCAAATGCCCATCAACCCATGAATGGATTAATAAATTATGGTATATGTATACCATGGAATATTATGCAGCCTTAAAAAAGATGGAGACTTTACCTCTTTTACGTTTACATGGATGGAGCTGGAACATATCCTACTTAAGTAAAGTATCTAGAGAATGGAAGAAAAAATATCCCATGTACTCAATACTATTATGAAACCATTTTACAAGGGTATACTTTTATTTTAAAAATTACCTTGGAAATGAATACAAATTAGAAACAAACGAGCTGCACCCACCACACTCTTGCAGGCACCTTCAGGAGATAGGAGGGAGACAAACTCTGCCAGGTCTTCCTTAGGAGGGCCTGGTGGGCCCTACACTTTCTGGTTCCCTTTGATCTCTCTTTTGCTCAAGATTTTTTTCTCCTGATTGTCCCTGTTATTCCTCTGGGATGACCAGCCTATTCCTATTCCTGTCTCAGGGCCTTTGTACTTGCTGAAACCTCTTCTTGGGACTCCCAGTCCTCCAGATCTTTACATGGCTGGCTCCTTGCCATCACTATGGTCCCCCTTCTAGCACCACCTCATCAGGGAAGCTTTCCCTGACAAGCCTGGCTCTAGGGACTCCTCTCCTCCTTCCTGCCTTCACCATTCTGGCCAATCTGTATTCCATAACTCAGTTCTCTTTTCTTTATAATACTTACCATGTCTCGAACTATCTATGTATATAGTTGTCTAGGTATTTATTGGCATCTTTCTCTTTGGTCCACACACTTGAAAAGAGTAGAGACTCTCTGCCTTGTTCCCCACTGCTTCCCCAGTGCCTGCACTGTGTTACGTATAACGTAAATGCCAAACATTTGTCAAATACCTCATTGAATGAACGATTGGATGAGTGAATGAGCCAGCTACCCTGGAGGTGGTACAGTGGAGAAGAATCTGGACTAGGTAATGAAGAGATTTAGCGTAAAGTCTCCACTCCCCACATGGGAGCTGTTGATTCTGCAAAAGTCCCTTAACTTCTTTGAGCTCAGCTTCCTCACCACAAAAATGGGGATAACAACACATTTCCTCTGTGCCTCACCAGGCTGTGAGTGGAGAATGAATGTATAAACTCTATGTAAAGTGTGAACCCTGTCCACTGTTAATGGTTTCTGTTGTGTGCAGTGGGGACTCACATCTCCAGGAAGAATATAAGGGAATTGCATAGTTCGGCTGCTCATGTGTTTCTGGGTTTTTTTTTTTTTTTTTTAACTTTTTAAATCAAGAAACCACTGAATGTTTTCTGATCACTCTCAGATGCCCCAGAACACTAGGGGAATGGGGTCTGTATAGGAGGTAGGGACCTGGCCCCTGATTTAATTGGAGAGTAATTAGTGAGCAATGCCAGCTGGCCCTTCATTAGTCATGGGTCTAATGAGCTGAAATGAAGCAAGACTGAAAAAAATGCATTAACTATAGCCATATTTACACTTCTGTTGTCAGCCACACCATTTGTTGGCTTAAAACAAGCTGCCTTTAATTTGTTATAGCCACTATTTCTGTCTAGGAGAGATGAAACACCTGAATTTCATAAGTATGCATGCATGCACTGATTATAGTTGAAGGGGGCCCATGCCACATGGATATTTTTCAGAACCAGTGATTCTCAGCATAGAATTTTAACTGCTTCTAGGAAAGAAGCAGGCCTCACTTTAGAGCAATAAAGAAGGCCCTAGGGACTATGTTTGCTAAAGACTTCCCTTTTTGTCTTAAATGTTACTCAAACCTCCTGGGAACCTGAATCCCTTGGGAGATAGGACTTAGATAATCAGAAAGAAGAGAGTGAGCTCTGGACAGAACAGGGTCAAGCCTCGCAGGCTGGGGTGAGTGTGGCATATTCTAGGCATGGCGAGGAGGCTGACCTGGAGTGGGCTTGTGCTGAGAGGCCTCAGCAGATGCTGCTGGGAGCATGTGGAGGAGGGCTTAGAACTAGAATTCGACTGTCAAGGAACACTGTGGTAGACTGTTTTTCAAAGATTGCTGCAACAATGTGCCCATCCTGCACGCTCTTCTCAGAAGGTGATCTGGATATTTCTTCCACTGAGTGGGAGAGTCTATATCCCCGCCTCATAAACCAAGGCAGGACTTATGACTGCCTTGACCAGTAGAGTATGGAGGAAGTGACATCATGTATACGCTGAGGCCAGGTCATATAAATTCCATACACTTTTTTTTGCTCTTGGAACATTTTCTCGGAACCCAGTCACCAGTCTCTGAGGAGGCCTGTGTGGAGTGCTGGCAGGGAGAGGCTATATGTAGGTGATTTGGCAACAGCCACCTGAAAACCCTACTGTTGGCAAACATGAATCATGAGACTGTAAGTGAAGATGATGCCAGCTACTTATAGTCCCCAGGAGCAAGTCCACCCCCAGTCTTTTAAATTTTTATTTATTTATTTATTTAGAAACAGAGTTCATTTGTGGCCTTTTGTGGAGTGCTGTGGCATCACAGCTCACAGCAACCTCAAATTCTTTGGCTCAAGTGATCCTCTTGCCTCCGCCTCCCAAGTAGTTGGGACTACGGGTGCCTGCCACAATGCTTGGCTATTTTCTTTTAGGGATGAGGTCTTGCTCTTGCTTATGCTGGTCTCAAACTCCTGAGCTTAAGCCTCCCAGAATGCTAGGATTACAGGCATGAGCCACCATGCCAGTCCCCTCAGATATTGTGGCACAGAGATAAACCATCCTTGCTGAGCCTGTTTAAATCCCCAACTCTCAGAATCTGCCAGATAGTGGTTGTTTTATGACATTTGCCAAATGGTTGTTTTGTGGGATGGTTTGTTATGCAGTAAGAGAAACTAGAACACACATGCACTTCAATGGGAAGCCCTGGGAGGATGGAAGTGCACTCAGGGCAAGGCCAGGAACCAGCAGCCCAGGGCACCATCACGGCTGGCCTTGGTGATAGTCATGGCATTCATCTTTGTCCCTGTAGTCGAGGTGTTTCTCAAAAGATTTTCATTCATAAATAAGAGGCAGGTGGTACATAAATTGCCGTCTCTCTTTATAGATGAAGAAACTAAGACTCAGTGAGACTAAGTTGCCAGCTAGAGGCCCTACAGACGGCAAGTGATAGTAGACAAAGCCAGAATCTCCCACCTCCTGCAAAGCACCATCTAATTCCGCTTGCACTTGCCCCAGCATCTTCCCTGTCTTCTGCCCTTCCCTGATAGATGGGGAAACCGGCCAGAGAGCCTCAATATCTTATTCAAGATCCCTGAAGCAAGAAAACAACATCCAGTGACTACTGAAAACTCAGCCAGTCACTGAGAACCTACCAGGCACCATGGGGCTTCCTAGGGAACGAATTTCTCTGGTTGGCTCCAGCAAGCCTGCTGTCAGCCATGGAATAGATATCTCTGTTGGCTACAGTGAGCTGGTGTCATCATGGAATAGATCTCTCTGGTTGGCTACAGTCAGCCTGGTGTCCTTCATGGCTGTGGTCATGTCATAGCTTGTTTAGACTAACTCCTCATTAGAGCCATAGGCAAACTAGACATTCCCCATTCTTATTTTATTTTATTTTATTTTTTGAGAAAGAGCCTCAAGCTGTCCCCCTGGGTAGAGTGCCATGGCATCACAGCTCACAGCAACCTCCAACTCCTGGACTCAAGCGAGTCTCCTGCCTCTGCCTCCCAAGTAGCTAGGATCACAGGCACCCGCCATAATGCCTGGCTATTTTTTTTTTTTTTGTTGCAGCCATTATCGTTGTTTGGTGGGCCCAGGCTGGATTCAAACCCACCACCTTAGGTGTATGTGGCTGGTGCCTTAGCCACATGAGCCACAGGCACCTAGCTGACATTCCCCATTCTTTAAGGCTCATCCTATTGTCGCCTTCTCAATAAAACCTTCCCTGATGTCCCCATCATTGGGGACATTGCATATGACCTCTTCAATTAGCCTCTCTACATTAGCATTAATCAATCAATAACTGTTAACGAACTGGAAATGTACCTGCAGGACCAAAAATGAATAGGAGAATGTGTGTGTGTGTGAGGGCAGAGAAGCAGCACATGTGTGTGAGTTTGGGGTGAGGAGGGAGGAAGGAGAGTGGACATTAAAAACTGGGTGACTTTCACTTTCCTCCCAGCCCTGAGAGTCTGGGTTTACTTCTGGATGCTTCCTATGACTCACCCTGATGGCAAGCTCTCTGCCAATATATCAATATATCTGGACAAAAAGTTGACAATCAGGGCCAAGGTGACCAGGAACAGAGCTGTAAGGGCCACCAGTGTGGGCTGATCGAGCTCCTGCTGTGTAATTTGTACCATGCAAGTCAGGGTTGACATGCAGACCTGGCCAGTACCCATGTTGCTGTGGTGTGTCCCCGGTGACCTGTGGTAGCTGGGTCAACGTATGCCCAGTGGAGTCAAGACCAGGCTGGGAGCCAAAAGGCAGGGCAAATCTCAGCTCAGTCCCTCCCTTCAGCGTGGTGAGCATTTGAGGAGTCTCTACCATGTGCTGTCTCTGGGCTGGGCAGCAGGAGGGCTGCAGAAAGGCACATGTGGGTAAGACCCAACTCCCTTAGAGCTTGCCCATAACTTGAACTGTACGTAACCTCTCTTTGGCTTGCTTTTCTTACCTGTGAAAATTGGGCAAATGTGAACATTTAGCATAGTGGGCATGAGGGCACTCCATGCATTCTGGCTGAAATGAAATGCTCTCAGCCACACCCCAAAGACCCTAACATCTCAGCAGGGTGGCCAAACAGATCATCACAGCAGCAGGAAACTTTCTTAAGACAATCACTAAGCCTGGCTGGCAACAGTGAAAGAACAACAAACAAGTGAGCTTTCAGAATTAAGGGATTAAGACGAAAAGACCTGAATTCAGAGGACAATAGAAAGTTTGCCTTGGATGAAAACATTTACCTGAGAAAGGGAAAGGAATAGGCAATAATAATGAGTCAAATTCTTTTTTTTTTTTTTTTTTTTTTTTTGAGACAGAGCCTCAAGCTGTCCCCCTGGGTAGAGTGCCATGGCATTACAGCTCACAGCAACCTCCAACTCCTGGGCTCAAGCGAGTCTCCTGCCTCCACCTCCCAAGTAGCTGGGACCACAGGCGCCCGCCACAACGCCCGGCTATTTTTTGGTTGCAGCCGTCATTGTTGTTTGGCGGATCCGGGCTGGGGATTCGAACCCGCCACCTTAGGTGTACGTGGCTGGCGCCCTAGCTGGTTGAGCCATAGGCGCCGAGCCAATGAGTCAAATTCTTATCTAAACTCATCTTTAATTCATTTTTTCTCAGGAAGCTCAAATCACTTGCCAGCTCCCTCTAGGTGACTTCTCCCCTGCCCTGGCGTTGGTCAGACAGGGAGGACAGGATATGCCCATCAGGCAAAGCAGGGAGGCTGCATAGGACAGTGGAACCGGGCAGCCCAATGGAGCCAGGTAGCTGTGTTCCAGATGCATCTCAGGATAAGGCATTTTCTCTCTGAGCCTTGGCTTTCTCTTTGGTCTTTGAAGTGAGAGGCCTGGTTCCTTGCCCTTCATTGCTGTTCCTTGCATCTCAGCTCCCTCTGGCCACTCCCAGCCCTTTAATGGACAGCCTCACCCCTCCTTCTTTCTGGTTTCCCTTCTGGTTCCTCATTCAAAACAGTGCCCACTCTGGGTCACCTTCCTCCACCTCTGACTGCAACCAACGCTGCCTCTCCAGCTCTCTGCAAGACCGCCTGTCCTCCAGCGTACCCCAGATGTCACATTAAGGATACGTCAGCACAGCCCTTTCAGCCCTGGCTACTCATGAGATAGCTGACTCTGTTTAAACCCGAGAGCCCGGCTTGCACCTTGCCAACTGAGATAGACATTCAGTGTCTTTTCTGGGGTCCTGTTTGTACTCAAGTGTGCTCCTAGGGCTGAGAACTGAAGGTGGCCCAAACCTTCTATGCCACATGGGGGAACTCTGCCCTTTATAAAAACAAACTCAAGGGCTTTCAAAACCATTCTTCTACCTCTTTCTGTACTTTCTTTGAAAAATGTTGACCTTCAAGTTCATGGACTTTCTTTGAAAAATGTTGGCCCTCAAGTTCATGGTGTGTTCTCATAATTGACCCCCGCAAGTCTTCCCTTTTTCACATGCCAAAGGGGCTTACTGCTCAGCTCTAACTTCATTCTTTTTCTTTACCCCTAAGCTACCATGTCCAGGTGTTTATCTTTTGGTTTGAACATGTTCTTGCAAACGGTGTGCTCTTTTGTGTATATGTGCTTCTGTTTATAAAATGACATGCCATGTGTTATGAAATGACATTCCCTGTCAGGGACATGGCTTCCCAGTACCCTATACACTGGCCATACACACTTTTACACTGACCATCCTGTCTCTTCCTGGGTTTCTTCCCTGAAATCATCATTCCTCTTTCTGAGAGAGACGAGGTAGATCTTCCACCAGAGGGGCAAACGTTTTTGCAGGCTCAAAATGTTGTGGCCTGTGTATCCTTTCATCCTCATCTTGCCTCTGGAGGCCAGAGAGAGATGTAGATGTGTGGGATGAGCTGCTTCTCGCAGACCCAGGACCGTGGCCCTGCCCTCAGCACAGAGGCACTCCGCATTCTAGAAGTAGCAGGCTGAGTGTCAGCATCTGATAGACTACAGCCCCCACCCACCTTGTCCCTTTGGCTTCGATTTTACAATTGCTGATTAGTTTCCCAAGTTTCTGTCACTTGGAAAAACAACCAAGAACAGCAGTGTCTGTGCCTGGAGGACCCTGGGAAGGCAGTGCTGGCAGCTGCTTATGGGCACTGGTGCGCACGCAAAGAATAGGCAGTTTATTGGCACCCTGGACTGTTGGTACTGATGCCCTGTGTCTGTCCCCAGGACTGGGGCGGGCAGGAGATCTCTTTACGGAGCTGACAGTGGAGCCTGGCACTGAGACACAGCGCCAGAAGTGTTTCCCAACCATCTGACCTGATCTTGAAAGGACTGCATTCTCCTAACACTCTCTGGCAGATTCCGGCTTGGGGCATTGTTTTCTACAGCTGGCTGTGTCATTAACCCCAACCTGCTGCTTTGGGGATCCAGCTGGATCAATTTTAAGGCCAAGAGAGCAAATAGTTTCTATGTTAAACTGGAGCAAATGAATGTGTTTGGTCTTTTTATGCATAAGTGAGACTGAAATGTTTCTGGGTTTGGCTTTGGGGGAGGGGTGATACATCTGAGCAGAAGGGTGAGGTGTTGGACCCAGTCCAAGCCACTTTTCTTACAGGACTGAGACTGAGGCCAAAGAGACTTGCTTGAGGCATTAGACTCAGCAGAAGAGCCCAGGTGCCCTGAGCCCCAGGCTGTTCTTCCAGCATCAGCCTTTGTTCCAGATTTGCTCTCCCACCGGGCTGTTGATCCTGTCAGCTCACAGTATTAGCCGCTCTGCAGGAAGGCATAGCTTTCTTTTGTGTTGTGCTTAGCCCACGGAATGGGAGCACCTTGCCCGGTCTTTTTCTCCCAGTTTAGCTGTGTATTAGCTGTGTGATCTATGACATACTTTTCAGTCTTTGAGCTCCCGTTTCCAACTCTGAGAAAGAGGGATAACAATGGTCACAATACATGCGTGCATGAAGAGCCTTCAACTATTCACACCCTTTATTTTTTTAATTATTATAATTGTTGTTATTATTTTTCAGACAGAGTCTCACTCTGTTGCCCAGCCTAGCTCATAGCAACCTCAAACTCCTGGGTTCAAGTAATCCTCCTGCCTCAGCCTCCTAAGTAGCTGGGACCACAAGTACCCACCAGAATACCCGGCTAATTTTTCTATCTTTAGTAGAGATAAGATCTCACTTTTGCTCAGGCTGGTCTTGAACTCCTGAGCTCAAGTGGTCCTCCCACCTCAGTGTTTCAGAGTGCTCAGATTACAGGCGTGAATCACCACAGCCAGCCTCTGTATAGGACGTTTTTTTTGAGACTAAGTCTCATTATGTCACCCCCTGTAGAGTGCTATGGTGTCATAGCTCACAGCAACCTCAAACTCTTGGGCTCAAGCAATTCTCTTGCCTCAGCCTCCCTAGTAGCTGCGACTACTATTAGCTGGGACTACAGGTGCCCACCACAATGGCTGGCTATTTGTTTTTGTTGTTGTTTGTTTAGCAGGCTTGGGCGGGGTTCAAATGCACCAGCCCCAGTGCAAGTGGCTGGCACCCTAACCACTGAGCTATGGGCGCCACGCCCGTGTATGACTTTTATAAGCAAGAAAAGAAGGCTTTAAAAAACCTTTGGGTGTGAAAAATGAAAGAAAGAAACAGTTGAAGGCCTGTTTTATAATCTTCTAAGCATTTTTTTCCCAACATCTATTCTCAGATTCTCACAACTGCCCCTGAGTTAAGTATGAACTTGGACCCTGTTTGCAAATGAGGTTTGTACTACTTGGAAATTGGAGGGGCCAACAACAGACCAGGCTTCTGGTACTGTAACAGGGTTCTTGCCATCAACCTGCCTGCCCCTCATAGCAACAACAGCCAGATTAACCAAGGACAGGGCAGGGCAGATTGTCAGGCAGCCTGAGCCGGGTACATCAGTGGGATACACGGCACCCACTGGGAGGCAGAGGGAGAGACTGGGGTTCCTGACCCCCTTCCCTCTGGCTAACGCAGGGCTAGACACAGGCAGTGCCTCTGCATCTCGCTCTACCCGGAGGCATCATTTTGCAATATTTCTCCTTGTTCCTGTCTCTGTACACGGTGTACATTCTCCTGAGCCCCTGGTCAGAGTGCCTCCAATGTGCAGGCAGTGCGGCGGCTATGCCACTGGTGCCTTGAAGCATAAGACGTCACTATGTAGGAGAGGGGGAAGGTATCCTTGGCAGGGGGTGGAGGGGAGATACCTTGGGGTGTTTTCACATGGTCCACTTGGCTGGGCTGTGGGTGAGGAGGGCGTGTTGTGAGAAGAAGGCCGAAAAGAAGGATGATTGGGTTGCAAAAGGTCTGAGCCCCTGCCTGGCTCTGCGCCCTCTGTCACCTCCCTGAGCCTTGTAATGGTGGGAGAGGGAGCATGGTAAATACCAAGACAAGTCTTACAAGACGGGGCTGTCGGGGGACACAGCAGTTTCTTGAGGCTTGACCTACTATCTTCATTCACAAACTAACCCCCCCCCCCCCCGCCAGTGCCTGGGAGTGCACAGTAATTGACAGGGGTGTTCACAGTAAGACGTGTCAGAATCACCCGGGGAATTGACTTAAAATGCAGATGTTGGGGCTCTGCCCTGAGTTTCTGGTTCACTAGTCTGGAGTACAGCCTGGGCATCTGCACTTAGATGTGTTCTCCAGATGATTCTGATGCATGTGGTCTACGGACCACACTTGGCAATCACTTGGCTAAACGGTTAGCCTGACTCGCCAGATACAACTTAGGCTCCAGAATATGTCCTTGGAATAACAATCTCTTAGCTTTCGTCCTGAAACTCATTAAGGCACCTATGTTACCCATACAGAAACATGTATCCCCTCCTTGCTGCTCAGATATCTTCCTGAGGGTTTCGGCAAGTCCCCATGGGAAGGAGGAGTTTATACATTTTCAGTGTTCAGTTTTGAGGGGTTAAGTACACACACATGTCTTCCACTCTAGTGTTCCATGGTGCTATAAGTAAGTCTTTGAAGTATGTCCCCAAACTTCTTAACTGTCATAGGATTGTTGGACTAACTGCTTTCTTTTTATGTGCAAAAATACACAAATACATTCACTCAGTATGGTGACATTGGGCTGAATTCATAGTAGACACTTTTTTCTTTTTTTTTTTTTTCTGGAGATAGAGTCTTGCTCTGTCACCCAGGCTTGAGTGCAGTGGCATCATCATAGCTCACTGTAACCTCAAACTCCTGAGCTCAGATGCTTCTTCCATCTTACCTTTCTGAGCAGCTAGGACTACAGGCACACACCATGTCTAGCTAATTTTTCTATTTTTAATAGAGCTGGAATCTTTCTCGGTTGCCCAGGCTGGTGTCAAACTCCTGACTTCAAGAGATCCTCCCACCTCAGCCTCCTAAAGCACTAGGATTACAGGAGTGAGCCACTATGTCAGGCCACAGCTCACATTTATTGAGTATTCCCCATGTATTAGGCAGGGCTGGCCTGAAGTTTACATGTTTTCGTGTCATTGATTCATTAGCATATGAGTAAACAAATTATTATTTGATGCACTCCAGCAGGCAATATCCAAAAGATAGGTTCTACAAGGATAACAAAATAATCACATTAAAAAAAAGTTTGAAAACTTGGTCTAGATATCCAGCCCATTGTATGTGACCAAAAGAAGCTTGTTAACAAATGAAAAACATTTTACTCACCTTTCCCTGCCTTTTTTTTGCTAGAAGAGACAGCTCATAGTTCCCCAGAGAAGGGTCTGTTCCCTGGCCATATTTCAGAAATATTAATTTCATTAAGTCCAGGGCTACAGGGAAAAGGGATTGTTTCTAGGAGAAAGGGCCTGCTTTACATAGCAGGATCCAGGGAGGGCTGGGGGTTGTCCTGTGTGGCCCTCTGGCTCTCTCCCTGGCTGCTTTATGGTCATGTCCATGTGCAGCTTCGGAGATCCCTATTTATGCCTGATACATGGGAAGCTTAAGAGGCTACATGTAAGCCTTCAGATATTAGCAGAGGACTCTTGCACCACCCAGAGATGAGTGCGTGATACATTCCATGTGCTGGCGTATACCAGCCCGTCAAAACAGAATGAACCATGATCTTTACTGATAGACTTTCGGTGCTCAAGAGCAAGATGGTTTGGCTTTGTAGCTACATTTTTTTTTTTTTTTTTTTGAGACAGAGTTTCATTATGTCACCCTTGGTAGAGTGCCATGGCATCACAGGTCACAGCAACCTCCAACTCTTGGGCTTAAGCAATTCTCTTGCCTCAGCCTCCCAAGTAGCTGGGACTACAGGCTCCTACCACAATGCCTGGCTATTTTTTGTTGTTGCAGTTGTCATTGTTGTTTAGCTGGCCTGGGCTGAGCTCGAACCCGCCAGCCTCGGTGCATGTGGCTGGTGCTATGGGCGCCGAGCCTGCAGCTACATTTTGAATTCACTCTTTCTCCTTTTTTCTAGGAGAGCTCAGCACCGCCTCTGCCTTCAAAAACTTCCTGGTGGCATGGGTCACAATAACTCCTAAAGATTCTGATTCAGTTTGTTCTTTTATAATCCTCTGGAGGTAGTTGAATTGTTCCAAAGTCTAAGAACCACTGACCTACATAGGTTAAAGTTTCTCAAGCCAGTTCCTCTGCTCCAGACCTCCTGAGCTTCAGACATACGTAATCTTCTGTCTCTGGGCAGTTCCACCAGGGAGGTCTAATGGGCACTTCAAACTCCACACAGACATCCTATAGGAAGTTTTGGAGTCACCTCACCACGTGCTTTCCATTCATTCTATTTATTCTTTTTTCCAAAGTGTATCTCCAATCTATCACCCTTTATAAGGAAAATTCTTTTTTTTAATAGAGACAGAGTCTCACTTTGTGGCCCTTGGGAGAGTGCCATGGCGTCACAGCTCACAGCAACCTCCAGCTCTTGGGCTTAAGTGGATTATCTTGCCTCAGGCTCCCGAGTAGCTGGGACTACAGGTGCCCGCCACAACACCTGGCTACTTTGTTGTTGTTGCAGTTTGGTCAGGGCCGGGTTTGAACCTTCCATCCTCGGTATATGGGGCCAGCGCCCTACTCACTGAGCCACAGGCGCCACCCATAAGGAAAATTTTTTTTGTAAACAAGGTCTAGTTGTCCCTGAATAAAGCAGCAGCTTATCTGGTTTGTAAGATTTCCATCCTTGAGAACTTCTCTCTAACCATGGCTTCTATCCCATAATAACCTGGGTAGGGGCCTGTAATTCTCCCTGCACAAACACATTGCTCTTCTTTTAGTTTCTTCTAGCACAGTTGGCACAAAGTGGGAAAATCTGATCAAATTCATCTCACTAGAACAGTAGTCTTCAACCTTTTTTCTCTCATGGCACACTTGAACCTGTAGTTAAACTTCTGTGGCACCTTTAAATTATGTTGATCAAAAAAAGAGTAAAAGGGAGTTTACACTTACTGCGCTTTGAATGTCTTTTGAAAATAATTTAATGATCTTGGAAAAAAAAATTTTTTTTTTTTGAGACAGAGTTTCACTGTGTCACCCTCGGTAGAGTGCTGTGGCATCACAGCTCACAGCAACTTCAAATTCTTGGGCTTAAACAATTCTCTTGCCTCAGTCTCCCAAGTAGCTGGGAATACAGGTGCCCACCACAATGCCTGGCTATTTTGTTGTTGTTGTTGTAGTTGTCATTGTTGTTTACCAGGCCTGGGCTGGGTTTGAACCTGCCAGCCCTGGTGCATGTGGCTGGTGCCCTAACCACTGAGCTTTACTTACTTTCCCCGCCTTTTTTTTTGCTAGAAGAGACAGCTCATAGTTCCCCAGAGAAGGGTCTGTTCCCTGGCCATATTTCAGAAATATTAATTTCATTAAGTCCAGGACTACAGGGAAAGGGATTGTTTCTAGGAGAAAGGGCCTGCTTTACATAGCAGGATCCAGGGAGGGCTGGGGGTTGTCCTGTGTGGCCCTCTGGCTCTCTCCCTGGCTGCTTTATGGTCATGTCCATGTGCAGCTTCGGAGATCCCTAATTATGCCTGATCTGGGCACACGTTCTCCTTGGCAAGCATCCATCCTAAGGACGCGTGTGGCGCAGGACCTTTCTCTGTGGGGCCTGCAGATCTGCCTCACCCGAGCTTACCCTCTGCGTCCTTAGGATGGATGCTTGCCAAGGAGAACGTGTGCCCAGTCACCTTGACTCCTCTGGTCTTTATCCAGAACAACTGGAGCAAGAGCCACTCCTACTTACCTGTTTAATTTCTGCTTCTTGCCTGTCTCTTCACCAAATAGCTGGCACTGGAAATGACCACTCCCTTCAGAAGGGACCATGTCTACCCCAGGGCTAAGGTCTAACAGGCTTCAGCTTTGCAGCCAACCCAAAATATGCCACAGTGGCCCCAATTTTCATGATGGGTTTACATTACATCCCCTGGCCAGTCCCATTGTCCCTCTCACCATCCTGCGGCAGAAGGCTCCCGGCCAATCCTTGACCACAGCCAGTCTTCTCTACCACTGCTGACCCATAACCCTAAAGCGACAGAGTATCATAACTTTTTTTTTTTTTTTTTTT